>NC_081575.1:3085610-3113829 GCF_022355385.1 Mustela nigripes | reverse complement strand
TGGCCAACAGACACATGGAAAAGTGCTCCACATCACTCGGCATCAGGGAAATACAAATCAAAACCACAATGAGATATCACCTCACACCAGTCAGAATGGCTAAAATCAACAAGTCAGGAAATGACAGATGCTGGCGAGGATGCGGAGAAAGGGGAACCCTCCTCCACTGTTGGTGGGAATGCAAGCTGGTGCAAACACTCTGGAAAACAGCGTGGAGGTTCCTCAAAAAGTTGAAAATAGAGCTACACTATGACCCAACAATTGCACTACTGGGTATTTACCCTAAAGATACAAACGTAGTGATCCGAAGGGTCATATGCACCCCAATGTTTATAGCAGCAATGTCTACAATAGCCAAACTATGGAAAGAACGTAGATGTCCATCAACAGATGAATGGATAAAGAAGAAGTGGTATATATATACAATGGAATACTATGCAGCCATCAAAAGAAAGGTATTGTGCTTAGTGAAATAAGCCAATTGGAGAAAGACAACTATTATATGATCTCCCTGATATGAAGAAGTGGAGATGCAACATGGGTGGTTTGGGGGGTAGGAAAAGAATAAATGAAGCAAGATGGGATTGGGAGAGAGACAAACCATAAGAGACCCTTAATCTCATAAAACAAACTGAGGGTTGCTAGGAGGAGGGGGGTCGGGAGAGGGTGGTGGGGTTATGGACATTGGGGAGGGTATGTGCTTTGGTGAGTGCTGTGAAGTGTGTAAACCTGGAGATTCACAGACCTGTACCTCCTGGGGCTAATAATACATTATATGTTTATAAAAAATTTAAAGAATATATTAAAAAATAAATTAAAAGTGGTTAAAAAAAAGAAGGAGCAGGAGTAGACTGGAGAAACCTTTATATGGGAATGAGATCTGACACCTGAAAGAAGAGGGAAAATCAAGGACGCATAGAAAGAAGACCCTCAGACTGCAAGGCAGGTTTGATGAAGTCTCAGCCAGGTTAACAGGAAGCTTGGTACAGATTGCTTATTGGAGGAATCGTTCTGCATTTGGAAGAAGTGTCCATATTCTAGTATCCCGCTCTGCTCAATCTTTGGCTGGGAGCAGCCTAGGGACAGTATGATTTCAAATGAAGCACACTTATGCTGAAATTTATTCGATGCTTATCTAAAATTCAAATTTAACTGGATGTCATGGATTTTTATTTACTGTATTTGTCAAACCCATCACAGTGGTAAAGTTGAGGTTATATGTGAGCACAACAACATGGTCTCCTACTCACTAAGGGTATTTTAGCTATTGACCTTGCCCACAACAGAGACCAATAGTGAGTCTCCAATATATCACCATTCTTGAAGGAAACCAAAAAGTGCCTTGGGGGCAAGTTGATTACATTGAGCCTATTCAAAACTGTATGAGGCAATGATTCATCTTGGCTGTAATCAACACAATTTCTGATTATGAGTTCGCCTTTCTTTCCTAAAAGGCCTCAGGCAGCACTGCTATTAGTGAATATAGACTATTGATCTACTGAGACACAATTTTTTTATCTAAAACACTGGATTGGACCCAGAGATCCACTTTCTGGCCAAGGGAGTCCAACACTGAGGACATCCTTGGGATTCTATTATATACTGCAGACAGAGTGATGAGTGACCAGTGATAAGTGACCCACTTGTTTATCCCTTGGAAATGATAAGAATTCCAGCCATGCCTTGAGAAAGACATGATGTCCAGAGTCTCAGACCCTTCAAGGATGAAGTTTTTAGTCACAGAACCAGATAAGATACCAAGAGCAGCAGAGATACTAGCTGAAAGTAAGAATAAATCAAGAATGAGTAGTGCAAGACAGGGATGCTAACCCTAGCCCTAATACCTACCACCTGGTACCCCAACCTCTCACCCCCCCCCCCTCCAAACCCCCCACAATTTGTTTTTCGGATCCATTTCCTTCCATGTTTCCCCCCCCCTTCCAATTCCCCCCAACTCCCTTCTCCTCTCTATCTCCCCATGTCCTCCATGCTATTTGTTATGCTCCACAAATAAGTGAAACCATATGATAATTGACTCTCTCTGCTTGACTTATTTCACTCAGCATAATCCCTTCCAGTCCCCCCCATGTTGCTACGAATTTGGGTATGTTAATTTTTAATAAATAAATAAATAAATAAATAAATAAATAAGCATTCTCTAATCAACCTCCCATGTGTTAATCTCAGTCTTAGAGACTGTGTCCCAGAACTAACAAGTAACTGTGTTTTTGCTTTTGCTTTAGTTATTGCTATTTCTTAGTATGAGAAGATTTTTCAATATTTTCCTTTATAGTTTCTGGTGTTTTATGTTATATTTGGAAAGGTCTCTTCTATCCCAAGGTTATAAGCATACTCACAAATATTGTCTTACGGTTTCCCTCAAAAGTTTTTGAATTTTTTATTTATCTATGATTTTGACTTAAACAGTTAGAGACTCAGTTTTGTTTTTTGAATGGTTCTCCTTACACTATTTATTTTTAAAATTCCTCTTTTCCTAAATCTTTTCTGAGGTGTGTTTTTATCTCTTTAATTTCTAAGTTTCAATACTTAACTAATTTTTATACACTGTGTTCAATACTGGAAATGCTTGAATTATGAATTTTTCTGAGTGCATTGTTGGTTACATTCCACGTGTTTTAGTGTGTAAATTTTTTTTCATTTTTAACTTTCTTTGATATTATGCACCAAATTTCAAATTGCTTTTTGAAGAACTATTTGTATGAGCTTTTTAAAATTTATAAATGGAAGGAGTTTTATTATCTCTTAGCTCTCTTGTGGTGTGATTAAAGAATCTGTTTTACACTATTTCTATTTCAAAAATATAACCTATTTTTTTTCCCGAATCTTTCTAATTAAGTGAAAGTGAGGAACTATTTTCCTTGTTCTGAATTGTTACTTGTACTTTGACATGGGTTAGGGCATCAAAAAATTCACAGTAAAATCATGTGGATTTCTTACAGCTTAAGTGTTTGAGCATCAATTCAAGAAATTTAAAGCAAAACATTGGCTGTTCACATGTCATTTTTGTCTCCTACTTCGTTCTTGTTATTGTTTCTGAGTTCCCTTAAAGTTGGATGTGTCATGGGATGCCAGGGCTAGTACTCCCCAGTACACCTTTAGGGACTTTTCATTTGAAAAGTGGGTTGACCAAGCTCTCCAGACTTACAACCAAAACAAGTTCTTAGAATTCCTGGGGTCTGGTTCCACTCCGCTATCTGCTTTATGACAGTAGATATTCCTCTCTGGCCTCAGCATCTCTATCTTTACATGACAGAAGTGGGGGAGGAGTGTTCCGACTTGATAATCTCCAGGAAACTTCTAGCTTTCTGAGTAGGTGAGGTAAGAATGACGGGCAAAGCAAAAAGGACATGGTGGGGGGCAGGAACATAGGAGCAAGTAAGAGAATCAGTAAAAGCGGAACACCCACTTGATCACTCTCTTCCCTTCAGCTTTCCACTGACAGAGGGTACAAACTTGGTAGGTCTGGAAGTCATGGATGGGAAAGGGGAACAGACATAATTGGGTCATTGATTTAAGATTTAAATCCTGAACTGAGAACAAACTTGAATGCCCAAGAAACCAGCCATACCTTTCATATTTTGCTGATATATTTATTGATACATTTCCCCTTCTCAGCTGATGGTGACAAAAAGCAGATGTATCTCCCTACCCTCCCCCTCCCCCCCCAGTAAAATACAGACACAGATTTCATTCAGCATATACAAGCATTGGGGCGTGTCCAAATTCACCTCACTGGGTTGCCAGAGCCAGGAGAGGTTCGGTCTTGGGGGCCCAGGAATTGAGCAGGCCAGTGCTAAAGAGAGGCTGCCACTCTGGGCCTTGCCAATGGCAGAGGCTATAGAATCAAATCACGGTGAGCAGAGCTGCCTAGCCCTGTCATGTGGTCTAGAAGGTGACAGTGGGATCCTGAGTAGTTTCCAGTGAAATTCACAGTCTCACAGAAAATTTGTGCCTCAGGGTTTTCATCTGCAAAATGGGAGTAAGAATCCTGCCTTGAATATATCACAGGGCTATGATGAGGCTCAAAATAGAAATAATTTGTCAAAAGTGTTTTGGAAAAGGTAAATTGGTACACAAATTTAAGGGAATTCAATTCATTGATTGTGATTGTGAGTGCCCCAGGATAAGAGTGGACTGGCTCATGGGTCCAGGGGCCAAGGAAGTGGCAAAACTCTTATCTTGTGCCTTCAGAGGGCACCAATCTGTGTCAGTAATACCCACTGCAAAGCAAAGTCCTCTTAGTTTCTTGGCCCCAAGAAGTCACCATGGCTTAACACCTGGGCCGGGGCTGGGAAAGCCACTGGGGAAGTTACAGAAAACGTCGCAGGGGTCAAGGAGGAGGAAGAAGGCGGCGTACAAAGCAGCGAGTCATTACTATTACCACAGACAAAAATAGATACCCAATGGATGCAAGGCATTAAATTTGTAGTGCCGATGAAGGATGGAGGTGGGGGTGCTGCGGGGGAGAAGGAGGCGGCACAGTAGCAGCGGGAGATACTATCCCAAAGAAGCTCAACTGCTGGCTCCCTTCCTAACACTTGAAAGTATTATACCAGTGTCTCTCTGCAGGGGAAGGGAGGGCAGGAAGAAAATACCAAGAATATAATAATGTGATCTAAGGGCTCGATTCCCCTTCCCCTTTACACTGCTGCCCAACATTTTAAGGAACAGGCAAGTAGATGGTCTATGCACTTTGACGGTGAGGCCAGGGCTGGGCCTGGAGCACCACAAAGGCAGTATTGTTTCTGGAAAAAGGCAATGGGTATCAGCACTGTGAGATAGCTAACCTATTTATACATGGGCACAGTCTTAGGGAGCTAATCACTGACAGCCTGTGATATTAAATCTGAGCATCATCAATGCCTCTTGAGTAATAAAGAGGAGGCCATTCTACTTGAAATGGACTGCCATGGAGAGTCCATGAATGGGCCAGGTAGGGGAGAGGGCCAGCAAAGAGCAATTCTATGCAGGCTTATATTTGGGGAATGGGGAAGGAGAGACACTCCCCTGTTGCTCCTGCTGCTGCTGCTGCTTTCCTCTGACCCCCTTGCAAAGGGCTGTGGGACCTCCTGGGGAACTGGGGAGGCTGTCCACATGGTACCAGCTGGCACCTACAAGTTAAGGCAAACAAGCCAGTAGAGCACATTGAAGAAGAAGAAGGTCACGGGGAAAACAACTCGTGAGTAGTTATCCAGGCGGTAGATGTGGATGAAGAGGCGGCCCTGCTGCCAGATACTGCCCTCACAGCTGGGGACCACGCAGAAGTACTTCTTGCACCACTTGCAGCAACCATTACCAGCTTTCTGGATGGTACGTCGTCTGAAAGACTGCTGGGCTGGGCAAAATGGGCCCTCCTCTCCATCGCTCTCCTCAGAGTCCTCGATCTGGCACACAAAAGCTTCTGGATGCTGGTGGACATGGGCACGGGGAGGAGTAAGGGCACGAGCACGAATATGTGGCTGAAACAGACAAGGAAAGAAGTGGGAAAGAGTCAAACAAAGATGAATCAAGTCTAGGTGCTGCCCCAGGGTTTCTGGGGGTTCTGTCCCTGACACACTGTTTTTTGTTACCCGCCCCCCCCCCCAGTCCCAGCATGACATCAAAAAGTTTATTCAATCTCGGGTTCTGCATCCCCATCACTTGGTGAACTGGCCATCCATGTGCCATGAGTTCTAGTGCCCTCACTTGCATGCCTCCACACTCCAAATCTTACCACCACTCCCATACCCAGGTCATACATGGCGAAATCTTGGAGAAGCACGGGGTTTCGTCCAGTTGTAGGTCAGAAAGTTGAGCACAGCAAACTCCATCAGAGCACAGAAGCAAAAGACGAAGCAGATGGCAATATAGAAATCCAAGGCTGTGACATAGGAGACACGTGGGAAATTCTTACGGGAAAAGGTGCCCAGTGTGGTCATGGTGAGTACAGAGGTTATTCCTGTGAAGGCACAGCAGTGAAGGTGGGCTCAGCTACCGATCCATATATTCCACTGTTGAAAGGACCCTTGAGAAGGCAATTCTTGGCCCATGTGTACGCATTACCCACTTACCTAAAGAGGTTCTGGCTGGCGCAGAGTCTTTCTTGATCCAAAAGGAAACCCAGGAAAGCATTGTGGTCACAGAAGAAGGGACGTAGTTTTGAAAGGCTACAAAGCCAAACCGCCTGCTCACATTAAAGAAAAGCGTCATGACCATGAAATCACCTGGAAGACATAAAAAATACCATTTCATTACAGTACTGACATGTGGTCTCCCCCCGAGAGACAAGCACATTAAAGTTCTTATTCAGCTCATAGGATCCATACCACAGCCCTAAGATAGAGGCACATTATTCTAGTGCCACATACAGAGAATCAGAACAAACCCAGAGAGTATCCATGCAAGACCCATGGTCAGTTAGGAGCTAAGCCAAGGCCAGAAACTTCATTGCTTCTTTCTCAGCCGACTGCCCCACACCCAGTGTCTGTCTTCCCAGGGTGGCAGAAGTGTCAGAGGAAGGTGAAAAAATCAGTTAGCCCTCTAGTTATCGGGACTATAGAGCTAATGTCCAGAAGGATGACTGAGACCTTCACATCCATTAAAGTGCCATACCTAGTCTGCAGAATCATAGTCCGACACATGCACTACTGGCCTTTACGATGTATACTCTCAGGGAATGAGCTGAGAGCAACCTGTGCTGTGGTGGGGGAAGCACAGAATTCATTTGGCCTTCTTCCTATTCATTCATATGCCCATCCCAAACCTCCAGTTGTTCCTTATTCCACAACAGCTACAGAATCAAATGCATACTCTGACCTGACACTGAAGGCCCACTATGACCTGGCTCCAACTGACATCTTACACACACACATGCACACACATATCTTCCTGTAAACTAATCCCGTATACTCTGAGATTTCCTGAGATAGCTTGCATATTTGCACCAATATCCAAACCCTAGATTCCCTATTCTCAGTCTATTACCCTAATCCAAACGGAGTGTCTCAAAAAAATAAAAGAATTAGATGAAAATAAAAATTGGAGCATCATGTCCTTGATAGTTCTTCCCCTACAGTGATTGGCTCTTCCCCTACAGTGATTGTTTTTATAGCACATAATGACAACTTACATCTCTAGTTGGCATCTTCTCTTACACCCTTCATGCTGACTTATATTCTGACACACTCATCCTAAACACTCTGCAAATAGTTGTAAGTGCTTAGCATTTATAAGACAGGAGTCATATTCTACAATATTTTCATGGGATGATGACATACATTTATATGTACAAATGGCCACCTCTAGTCATCCATACCACCCTCCTGGGCCCCGCCTAGCTATGGTTTCAAAGACACACATACCAGCAGGGGTTGAGATAGTTTCAGTAGTGTTAGTCACTCCTGTAAAATCAAACTGAAAGAGCTTCCAAGAATTCTTCTCATTGATTTCAAGCTTGAAATCTTCCCATTTGTAGATCATCTCACTCTCAGGATAGGAAACTGTAAAGCAACATGGGAAGGAAGGTCTTGTGAGACTGGAAAGACCAGCTGTCTCCATCAGCATGGAGTCTGAGCAATGCCTTGGAGTCTTGACTCTGGCCTCACCACCTGTGGGACCTTGCCTCTCTTACCTCATTGTTGAAGTTCATGCAATATGTGCATTGACTGAGCATTTTTTAGTACCAGGCTCTATGCTAGAAATATAAAGATGAGCAAGGCAGAAGCCTTGCCCTCAAACATTCACATTTTATTAAGTAAGGTAGTAAGTATACATCTGTAATTGTTGGAGTTGCTGAGAAACCTCCATCCATGGGGCAATGGAAAAACAGAGGGAAAGACCACTTGGGGACACACCCAACAAAAATTTCATAGAACAGGTGCCATTTTCAATAAATCTTCAAAGCTAAGCAAAATATTCTCTGTATGGGTGATGCTGAAAGGGTGAGGAGGGTGTTCTATGCATAGAAAGGTGAAAATACCTGATGGATTATGGAAATGCCAAAGGTTCAGGATGGCTAGCTCACAGAGGCTGGATGAAGCATACAGGAATGAGTAATAGGGGCCAGATAATGAAGTACCCTGGGAGTCATTCCAAGGAATTTGGTATTGATCTATGAGAGTTCAGGGAGTATTTGAAACTAAAACATGACCTGGTCTAGATGATGTTTCAGCTAGGTCACTCTTGTCATTATATGAAGATGAGTTTTGGGAGGCCAATGCAGGAATCTGGGCACAACAAAATGAATGAAGGCAGGAATCAAAGCTGTGGCCGTGAGAATGCAGAGAAATAGGATCAACAGAGACTCAGGATGGAAAACCAATAAGATGTTTTGATTGATTAGATGTAGCAGGTGATGGAGAAAAAAAGCATCAAAGTTCTTGGCTTGGACAATTGAGTGGCTGATGGTGGGTATCAATGAGACAAATGTGAGCACAGAAGCAACACATTTGTTTTGAGGGTAGAGGTTGGAAGAAGACAATGTATTTAGTTCTGGACATGTTCAGTTTTAAAGCAAAGATGTTGTGAAAGCCCACGTGAAAGAGGACAGAGACCTAAGTCAAGGTACTGACAGTGGAGATGGAGAGGAGCAGACACACTTGAATTACATTTCAGAGATGGGTGACTGACTGGAGATGGAGTGGGAGGAAGAGGGAAGAACCCAACAAGTGTTCCAGGTGAAGCAACACAGTATTGTCAGCAGGACAGGAGATGAGGAGGCTGTGGGCAAATCTGACACCATCTTAGGAGAAAAACAGAGGCAGAAAAATATAAAGGGCAAAGATGAGAAAAAAGAAGGGGCTCAGGATGACTCTGGGGCCCCAGAGACCTAAGAAGGTACTCACAGCTAGAGAAAGACAGAGGGCAAGAGTGAGAATCCATTGGAAATTTGAGCATGTGGAGTAAACATCCAGCATCAATGGTCATCCTGGAAGGGAGAAAGGAGCCTCATTAGGCTGGCCCTGAGCACTTAGGTATCCACCCTCCTTGGCCTGGGGACCACCAGTAATGAGTAGCAACAGTAGGATTTGAAACAAAGAGCTCATAAGAGAAACAAAAAGAGCGAAGAACAGCTTGAAAGTATCTGGTTCCTTTGGTTTCTAACATCAGAGAAATGTGTGGACCAATTTAGATAGGCTTTTGTTTCTTGCCCATCCCAGCGGCCAGGACTTGCCTACCTACTCTCTACCACCTTCCCATCGCATGCCATGAATATACAACCTTCCCCTGCCAGACGGTCAAATGTCCAGCCTCCTCTTAGGTATTTCCCAAAGGCTGTGTTGCTGCTCCACTTGGACAATTCCACCACCGTGGATGTGTCTTTACATCCAGTGCCCACTTGGAATGGAATTGTCCAGACAGTGCAGTCATACTCTAGTTGGTGGTGGTGGGGGGGTGGCGGCTGTGGACTGGGAGCCAAGTAACTGGCTGACAGCCCCAGCTCTGTCATGAACTTGGTGTGTAACCTTAGGTAATCTTTCAGTTTTGAGGCCTAGTGTCTATGTCTACACATGAGGAGGTTGAGCTCAAGCTCTAGCAAAGCTGGAAAGGCCCTTAGAAATATCATTCAGGATGAAACCCATATCCATGGTTACTTGGTGAAAAGAGTCCCAAGAGGTAATATTCTAGAGGCTTGACATACCTAATTGTGTATAACACCTTGCCATCCTTGTGGATGCGAGCCATCTGGTTGGGCATGGTGATCACATGCTCTTGAGTCCTCTTAGAATTCCTAAAAAACGTGTCTGGGATCCATAGCTGGCTCACCATGTCGCCATTCAGAACAAAACTCTCAAAGCTGCCATTGTAATGGAGGCGTTCATCATACCAAGTCTGGCAGAAGGTGATGTCAATGGTGTATTCCTGGTGGGATTGACAGAAAATCACACACCTAGAACTCTACAGGCAAAGTGTATTCTCATGCCATCCTGTGAAGGGCCTATCGAGCAGATAGAAACCGAGTTAAGTTTTCACAGAGGAAAACAGCATGAATTAAGTTGTAGGAGTTTTCTATTTCCAGGATTCCCAAAAGAAAGGAACATTCCCAGATAAACAGCAATCAGGGAAGACACATTTCGTCTAGAAACACATGAATTAATTGCACAGGTTAGGCTCATCACATCACCACTACCTTGTAGGGTTATGTACTCCAGCAAGGTTAACACCCTCCCAGCCCCACGTTTCCACAGCAAACCAAAGATTTCAACTCAAAATCATCTTAAACATTTACAAATACACTCACACCTTTGGTTGTATATGGTGAAGTTTTCCCTTTCAGTTTGATGATTATTTGTGGAGCACGAATGTTAATTAACCTCAATTATTTGTTTTCCAGAGTTATATTTTATTGTATTTTTTTAAATATTTTATTTATTTATTTGACAGATGGAGATCACAAGTAGGCAGAGAAGCAGGCAGAGAGAGAGGAGGAAGCAGGCTCCCTGCTGAGCAGAGAGCCCAATGTGAGGCTTGATCCCAGGACCCCAGGATCATGACCTGAGCTGAAAGCAGAGGCTTTAACCCATCGAGCCACCCAGGCACTCCCAGAGTTATATTTTAAAATGAAGTTTTGAGTCATAAGAGAAGAGTGCATTTAGTCTCATTTTTTAAAATAATTGTTTTGTTTTGTTCTTCTTAAACAAGGGCACCTGACCTCTGAATGTGTGTGTGCATATGTATAGCTATACCTATGATTATCTGGTAGCCAGATGATATAATCTATCCTGTAAACTGTCTGTTAAACATTGAGAAGGATGTTTAATAGGAAGAATCATGAGAAGCTAGAGATTTGCACTACTGGTATTAAAGGGTAAAAAACAGACTGCAACAGAATTGCAAGTGGTGTGAAGAGCAAGTGTCAGAACTAGACCAAGGGGGAATCCTGAGGGCTAACTCAACCCCCTTTCTTTTAGAGGTAGAGAAAGTGAGGCTCAGAGAGAAAAGAGACTGTCCAAAGTCACAAATAGCTAATGGCAGCATATTGGCTCTGATGGTCAGAGCACAATTACCAAGTTCCAATTTTCTCCTGTAGAATCCGTAGGTCTTTTCCTGCATGCTGTGCTCTTGCTCCGTGTTACAGTGTTTCAAATGAGCATTTATTTTTTATGAAACAAGATACCAATTTTAAGTTCATTACACAGCAACTGATAACTAACAGTTCATTTTTTTCCCCAGTGTGACAAGGGAGCTTGGGTTGTATATCTTTTTTTAGCTCAGCTGAAATTCTAGGAATTCAGTGTCAAGGAAATGGCTTAATTAGGATTGCTTGCAACAATTATCACAGCAGGAAGCTTTAGCAACTGTTGATGCTGTGATGGGCAGTCATTCCCAGATTGGTCACTGCCTTCTAAGCTCAGGCTAGGTGTTTCAAAAATTTAACCAGGAAACTGATAGAAACATTTGATTTAAATCTCCAGGCTATGGGCTCAGGTTTCTCTCCCTAAGAAATAATCCTATGCTCTACACAGCATCTGGTTAGCTGAGGGGTGTAGGAATTCCCTTCAAACAGTCACACCCCTTTTGTAACAAAATGCTTGCTGAGAGGCTCAGTTGCTTCAAACTTAAAATGAATATCCCAGCGGCAGCCTTGCCTGCCATACAGGCTATGATGAAGATCCAACGAGACAAGTATGCTTTGCTCATTGGCTGTGAGAGAGTCATACATTCTACACTCCCTCCTTACCAAATATACAACTCCAGTGTTACCAGGGAAAAGTAGACTGTATAAGAAGTGAGAACTCCCAGAGTTTTAAAGAGCTATCTAAAATTATGTAAAAGACCAGACTTCTTGGGGGAAATTTAATACCATATGAGTATTTGGCATCTTCTAAAGGTACTTGGCCTAGGCTAAAGCAGCAGTTTATTGGCCAAAGAAAATCAAGTTGTTGGCTCCTCTTTGGACCAGCTCTGTGTTGCACGCCAGGTTCAGTGACTGCTAAGTTATTAGACTGTATCCCTCGGGCTTGTTAGGTATCGGGGGAAAATAGTGACTTCTATACAACATCTTTCATAATTCATTTGCTCAGTTAACATATACTGAGTCCTTGACACCAAGGAAACCATAATCAGGAGAGCAAGGCAAATAAACAGCACATAATTATAAATGAGGTAGGGAAGATCAGGTAAACAACTATGATATAAACTAGAAAAATCTGAATCCCAAAGACACGAGTGTGGTGTGACTATGAAGGGAGCAACTAATAGTTGTGGAGGTCAGAGAAGATGGCATTAGAGGTAGAAACTGAAGGATAAAGCTCATGGCAAGTAGAAAATTGGAGTAATGACATTCCAAACAGGAATTACCTGGAACAAAGACTCAAAGATACAAGGTGACTTGGTAACACCCACACTCTAGTGTGACTAGAGCATGTGGTCTCTAAATGGGTGGGAAAAAAAATAAAACCAGAGCTCTGGGCTGGCTCCAGCCATGGAAGATCTTGAGCACTACTAGAGTGTGGTATTGAATTCCACACCTTGGGCCAGGTTAGAACTATAGAAGGTACATCCCACAGGAGGCATATCACAGGAAGCCAGGTCAGTAGGTAGACCGGGGTAGAGAGAGTCCTTGAATTTTGTATATTTCAAGGAGAGATAATAGAGGCTAACTGAGGACATCTTGACACTAGAATGATAGTAATGGGAAAGGAAAGAGAAATGAGAGAAGCAGCCTGACAATAAGAGTTAGTAACTACAGACTTAAATCTATAAAAATCTCTATCAGAAAAAAGAGCTGTTCCACTGTGGTGTTTAAAGTTGCTTTATTATTTTTATTTTGAATGAAAGACTAGGAGATGTGGTCAGGATCCTGAAGGTACTCTTCAGGCAGCAAGGGGCTTACCTTTACCCACCTTCTAGAGTCAGTGTTGGTTATAATATTCCCCTCTTCAAAGCAAAAACAAAACCCAAACCACAAAACTCCTAGATGCAGAACAACAAAAAAAAATAAGTGTGTGAAAGGGCACACGGGTCAGCTCTCTGGGCTACGAGACACTGTAATCAAAAATCAGTACTTACCATGTCCAGGATAGAGATAGGACCAAGGGTGTTGACAGAGAGCTCAACAGTGACCACAGTGGGCTTTTCTGCAAAGGAAGCAGATGTGGTAGAGATAAGTGTCAAATACAATGGGACAGGGACAATGGGGGGGGCATTGTCAGAGGGGAAAACAGGGAGATGGGTGAGGACTAGAGACACAGTTTCAACATCCAGTCCTATTTCTTTCTTTGTTCTTTCATGGCAAGATCCAATTCACAGACTGCTAAGAGCTGGACATACCTTGAAGGTCAGTCATCTGGTCTACTCATTTTATTGTTGGAAAAACTGAGGATGAGAAAAGAAAAAAAGTCTAGACCAAGGTCAAGAGCACTGCTAAGAGTAGAGTTGATATCTTTTACCTGACAGGTCAGCAATAGATATTCCTGTCCATGTGCATGGCACATTACCTATACCCCACATTCATTATCCACACCTATGCTGTCATCAATCTCCTGCTCCAGCAGGGGAAGAACTGTGTTCTGCTACTCACCACCTATGCCAGGGCGCAGTTTGTGGTCATAGTTATTCAGGATACTGTTCAGAATGTGAGTGGCTGCTTGCAGGTTCCCAAGTCTGTGATAGGGACCAGTAAAGGTGGGCACTGTTTCTTCCGAAAGGAGTTTGTTTTCAGGAGCCTGGGGCTGGTGCCCGTAGACATCATCATGGGCAGAGGGTCCATTTTCTAATTCAACATGAGGTTCTTCGCTCCTAGAACAAAAAAAAAAAAAAAAAAAAAAAAAAGAAAAGAAAAGAATAAAGCTCTTCTCTCCACTCTGAAGGGGACCCAGCTGAGGCCTCTTTGGACAGAAGCAAACCAAAATGAGTCTGCATCCCGAGGCATAAAGAGTAACCAGTAATAGCAAATTTTGTGCCAGTAACAGATTATATTTGTTAATTTCTTCTAAATCTTGCTGCTCTTTGGAAACTTTCCATATTACCCTTCCTTTATGGAAATTCTTTATTTTAAAAATAGCCTAATAACAAAATCAAGTTCAAGATTTTGAAAGAATTTCTAAAGGTAAGATGAAGAGGATATTGCTGGATGAGCTTTGGCTAATCAGCAGCCGTTACTAGCCCTGGCCTCCAGTCTGCCTGACCAGCACCACCCGGGAGCAAATGGGTGGGCAGAGGGCCCGGATTGCCTAGGAATGCTCCGGAAAGCCAAAACGGCTTTCCGTTTTCAGAGGACTAGGGCACCGTGGGAATATTCTGCATTTCTTTGCTTTTGTGACATTCACAGTTTGGAGTTGGGGGCCGGGGTGAGGAGAAGCTCTGAGCACTGAGAAAAGGCAGGAGTCCCTTCCTTACTCAGAGACTGTCATCTGGGAGAGAGGACCGACTGGAATCCAGCCTGAGTGCCACAGCCTTGCACCACAGCCAAAAGATAAGAATTAAATTAAATAAAACAAAAAATTAAAAAGCCATCTAGCAATGTATGAAATTCACTGATGGTGTTAGAAGTTAGGGTCCTTGTACTTTTGTGAAGAGTGGGCTTCAGGAGCTTCTGAGGCTCCGGTCATGTTCTAGTCCCTGATGTGGGTGTACTGATACCCGTGTGGTCATTTTCTGACAACTCATCAGCTACGCACTAATCATTTGAATACTTTTCTGTATATATGTTCTAATTCAATAAAAAAGTGTTTCAAAAAAATGCTAATAAAAATCTGCTAATATATGGATCTTATTTGGATCCTGATTTTAAAAGGCAAACTAAAACACAAAACAAAAAATATTTATAACGCAATAGGGGAGATGTTAACACTGACTGGTTAGTTTCTTCACTATGACAAAATTATTCTAAAATTTTTGGTGTAATAGTGGTATTTTATTATGTATTTGCAGTCCTTATGACTAAAAATGCATACTAAAATAATTGCATAGAAAATGATAAGAGATTTGAGATTTGCTCTAGAATAATTTAAGCAGAAATGCAGAGTGGGTGGAGGACAGAGAAATTAAGTGTGGCCATGAATTTATAATTACTGAGGCTGGTGATGGGTTTCACTCTATTGTTCCCCCTGCTTTTCTGTCTTTGAAAAAAAAAACAAAAACCATCAGCAAAATTAAACTATGGTGTTGTAAAGCAGGACAGTGGTGTCCTTTGGATAGGAGAGTATCCTAGGAGGGGGGGGTCATGTGGTGAAGCTTGTGGTGGGGGTAGGTAGAGAGGACTAGCAACGTAGGCATGGCCTCTGTGGTGCAGACGCAGGGCCTGGCAACTTGTGTAGCAAAACACATTTTCCTGCACTATTTCAAGCTCTTAGAATTGCCTAACTGGCATACAGATGTGCCAGATTTATACCATTTTTCATGTCTGAAGTGGCTTATTCCCACTGTGGGCAAGGGAAGAACTGGGCTTGAGAAAAACAGTTTCCATTTCCAAATAACACGTGCAGAAATATCCTCTTTCCCTGAGGCATTCCCCCCAGTCCTCTGACTGCTGGAGGGGCAGAGGGAGAACAGAGGCCTGAGACCCTGCAAAATGAGTGATGTGGCTAGGAGCATGGCACAGTCAGGCCAGCCAAGACCACCCAAATGTCTGAAGCCAACAATAATAGCCCCAAGGTTGAAGAGGCAAACAAGCAAGCAAAAGCCCAGGGACCACTGAAGCCCCCCTGCTCCCAAACTATGTCTACTATGAAAATGATATCAGAAGGTCTTGAGGTTGCTGTAATTCTACAATCATCCTTTGCCAGTAAAATACAAACAAAACAAACACACTCATTCTGGGGTCCTTGAGGTTAAGGAGCTGCTGATACTGCATACCTTTTCTCAGCCAGCCATTAAGCCCCCTTTCAAGGCTAAAAATAATAACAACTTGAAAAACACTCACGCACTGGTTTAGCGGAATCTTTCCATGGGGCCTTTTCATGTATCCACATCTCTCTATATGCAATGGTTCCAGAGGGAGCTGAAATTCTGCACCCCCTCCCACTACTGAGGATGTTCTTTCAACTAACTGTGGGGGAAGGGGGGGGGAGGAGGAGGGGACTGGAAATGCTCTAGGAGAGGGTCCACTGGGTTGGTTTTTTTCCCCCCAAATCATCCCTCTTTTTCACCTTACAGATTAAGAAACAATCCCCCCGGGGGGTAGGGCTGTGCCCAAAGTCACAACCATTGGAGGCTGCTGAGCTGGGAACAGAGCAAGGTCTCTTGGTTCGATGTGGCCCTTGCCAACACACCCCAAAGCCATCTGCAGCTCTTTGCTGACATCATGGGTTGCCATGTTGACAGTGTCTGAACTCCAGATACTGAGGCCCTTCCCTCCTCATTCACCCCACTGGATGGGAAGGGTAGTTTCCTGGTCAACAGCCCCTCTTCCCAGCTTTTATTTATTTATTTTGTTCCTGCTCCTCCTGCTTCCTTCTGCTTCTGCTCCCAGACCCCTCTTTTGAGCTAGCCAGTAACCATGCCAGCTCTCCCAAACACTTTTATTCATATCTGGAGGGAGGTAGATGACTGGAAATTCCTAGGACGCATTCAGAAATATTTGCCAAGTCCCTGCTGAGACCAACCCCCACACCCCAGGGCACCGGTGAGCCAGCAGGGAGCCCCATAGTCCCTCCTCTGAGGGGCTGAAGCATTCTGGGGTGAAGAAAGTAGCCTTCTCCCTTCTCAAAACAGATAAGCAAGACAGGAGCTCAGTGCCCTGGAAAGTTCTGGAATGGAAACCGTCTGAAAAATAGGAAGCAGTCATCTTCTACTCTAAAAACTCAGAAGTGTAGGGAAGAACCTTTCTAGCAAAGTCTCCGGGCCAGAAGAAAGTGTGAAGGAAGCTGGCTGTTCAAGCCTTTGGGGAAGGGGATGGGGATTGGAATCGAGGACCCAAACCGCAGACCTCAGAGCATAACAGACTTGGCCTGCGGGGCCGGTCAACCCAAGACCCAGCAGGGCGTCTGGTGCGGGCGGGGGATGAAGGCGGAAAGAGGAGGCTGGCGGCAGAGTGGAGTGGGGTGGATAACCGGGGTGGGAATCCTTGGGCTAAACCGGGGCTGGTGCCTGGCACTGGCACCAAGAGACGCGGCGGGAAGGCAAACAAGTAAAGTCAGAGTTATCTGGCACAGCGCCTGGTACTAGGCGCTCAGGAAAATAAATCTGAATGAGAGGACAGACAAGCTAACACTTCAGCATTTAGGCGCAGCTTCGTTCCCCAAGCCAGAGCGCCTTCCTGGGCGCCACCTTCCCAGAGTCTCCCCCAGTCCTCAGCAGCGCGAGCCAACGCCGGCCGGTCACTTCGCGGGCCACCCGCCTCTTCCCACGGAAGACCCAGAGAGGGAGAAGCGTGCTCGTGCCCCCAGCCACCGCCGTGGTTTTGGAGAGCAGGAGTCTGGGGCCGAAACGGTCGGGAAACAGGAGTCCCGCATTCCTTCGTGGGCGCCTCTTCAGGGATCTGGAGTGCCCGTCTTAGAGGGAGCGGGTTGGAGGCTGACAGCGCGTAGCGGGGACCCGGGATCCGGGAAAAGGTGGGCGCGGGGCTGGAGGAACGTAGGGGATCGGGGGTCCGGAGAGCTGGTCTAGCTCCAGGGGAGAGGAGCCGGGTGCAGAGGGTTCCTGGGTTCCGAGATGGAGACTCACCTAGACGGGAGGATTATGGACATGCCCAGGAGGATCAGGAGAACTTTGGTTAACATCTTGGTGGGGACCGGCGCGACCACCTGTTCGGAGGTCGCTGCGCACGGTCTGGCCGCACCGAGCGCGGTGTGCAGGGTTTTACTGGGCTCCAACTTCCACTCCTCCCACTCGCCCCGCCCAGCGCCCCCCTTCTGGCTCCGCCCCCCGGAGCCCCGATGGAAATCTCCGACGACCTGTTCGCTGCTGCCGCGGAGAGTAGGGTGGATAGGCTCTGGCGGGCGGAAGGAAGGAAGGAGGAGGGAGAAGAGGAGGGAGCCCTGTCGCCAAGGCCCCCCACCCCCCGCCGCCACGACTGCAGCGCTGCCAGACTGCCACGGGCGGGGGACGCGAGAAGGGAGGAAGAGGCGAGCGGGCGGCGCGGGCCCCGGGCAGGGGAAGCACGGAGGTCCGCGGCTGCGGCTGGGAGGGCGGCCACGAAGTGAGCCCGGCTAGGCAAGATGGGGGAGTAGGTGGGCTCCTCCCTCCTTATAGAACCCCTCCAGTCCGCTAGGGCACCGCGGGATCGAACTGTGGCTTCCGGCCCTCTGCCCCCGCCCCTATCACCTGTTGCTTCCCCAGGTCTCCTGGCCTCTGACATTGCCCTTACCCTCACTCCAGACCTTCCAGTCCTTCAGAGCATCTCTTGGCATCAGAAGGAAGCTAGTAACTGAGTACCTTCCTGGGCACAGGGGAAGAAAAGAGTCTTGGCTGGGGGGGTGGGGGGGTGGGGTGGGGAATCTCCCCAGCAAGCTATCATCTGAGCTACTACACAGGCCTGTTTCTCAGGTATTGGGGGGCAGGGGAAGACCCACCGGCAGAGGACCAGGCCTAGGCATTCACTAGAGCATTTTCCCTTAACTGCAGAGAGGCAATAACTGACTCAGTGTGGGTCCAGGCTTAGCCCCAGGGGCCTGGTTCTGAGAGGAACCATCTGGGACCTCAGAAAACTCTCCAAGACTGCCTGGACTGGCTTTCTGGAAACTTGGCTCTCAGTCATGCCAGAAAGAGAAGTGAGAAAGCACTGGGGTTGGGGATGAGAGTGGAGGTCAGTGCCCCCATTCCTCAGTGGGAATAGTGAA
Organism: Mustela nigripes; assembly: GCF_022355385.1. NCBI lineage: Eukaryota > Metazoa > Chordata > Mammalia > Carnivora > Mustelidae > Mustela > Mustela nigripes. The sequence goes on along the minus strand of NC_081575.1, from coordinate 3,095,107 downwards.
GTCTCAAGTATCCCTGGACTTCCTCTTTGTCACCCAGAACCTCATGATTCACTTGAGAAGGGAAAGGATTGCAGAGATTTGCCTGTCAAGCGGATAGTGGACATTAACAGCATCCTTACCTGCTGCTCTAGAAGGGGCTGCGTGCATCTTAGCTGTCAGAAGGCTCCTTGGAGAGCCTTGCTGTACCAAGCTAACCTAATACAAGCTCTCTCTCCTTAGCGCATCACTCTACTTTGTCATCTCCACAATATTGCCCACTCACTGATGGTCTTCTTGGGCAGTTCTTTGTGAGCTTGTGTATAGTGGGTTCTCCTGACTGAAGTAAGCTCAGTGACAGAAACCAAGCCAAACCAAACCAAAATACACGTCTGTCTGGTTTTCCAGCATATCTCTGAAACCTAGATATGTCCTGGGTACAAAATAGGCACTCAACAAATATTTGGTTTTGGCCCGTGTGCAGCTGTGTATGTGCCAGTGCCACTGAGTTTACTGGGACCTAGCCTCCCTTCAGCCCCTGTGCAAGGGAGCAAAAAACACTGCAGGGCACATTCAGGCCTCTGGTGTGCATGCTTCCTAGCCCTTTGACAAGGCAAACTTCATGGGCTTGTGACCTGTGCAGAAGAGCCCCACTTTGTTTAACACTTTGCTGCCCTCCTCTTAAAATCCTTAATAATTTTTGAACTGTGCCCCTGTATTTTTACTTTTCCCTCAGCCCTGCCAATTATGTAGTCATTCTTGCTGTAGGGAGATATGCTGCAAAGCAGGGACCAGCAAGTGCAGAGCATTCCCAAGCTCACCACAAGAAGAACGCTGTCCATTATCTGCCAGCCCTCCCGTCCAGCACCAGAGTGCTGTGCAGAGCAGCCTTAGGCTTGAAGTATCTTATATGGATGTCCCTACTTTCACTGACACTGGAGTTCCAAGAGATGGAGGTTTGACTGCTTTCCCTGTACTCCCCTGGGTTGAGTGCAGTGCTTAATGACCAGCACTAGTTGGTCACTGAATAAGTGACTGAGTCCCAGGCAGCCAAAAGAGGCAAGCAGTTATAGCTTTTTAGTCAGAGGACCCACTCGGGGCACCTTTCTCTTAAGGGTGGAGATTAATCACATTTTACCATTTTCCTTACCCACCTCATCCAACAGGATAGCTACAAGGAGCTGTGAAAACTCATGAGCCTTCTAAAAGTCAGAGCCTGATCACTGTGTTGCAGTTCTCACAGTGCTCTCTGTGTGCTTGTGTATACCAGGCCATGGGCTTGGCAATGGAGGGATATAAAGCAAGGCCTTGGACGTAGTTTTGGTTCTCACATGCATGGCTCAAAAAAAGGAGAAGGGACTTCTCTCAGAAATTACTAGCACAAGGTAGAAAGTCATGAGTGCCTTGGAGTTCCCAGAAAGACCAGGTCTCCCTCTGGCTGGGCAGTCCTGGAAACTGCAGGCAGGAGGAGGAGCCTATGCTTTACAGGGACTTGAGATTTGTAGCAATAGACGAGCCTTACCAGCAGAGATACAGAGATGGGCATTCCTAGCATAGAGTCAGCCAAGATACTGAAATCAGAAATGTGTGGTGCTTGATAAAAAACAAGGAAGAGTTTGCCGGGAGTATTTGCATGAAGAGACATTGTGGGAGATCATGCTGGAGTGGCAGGCTGGACAGGCTATTTCTGTGCTTTGAATGCTGAGCCAAGAACCTGTACTTTTTCTTGTAGGCAAGGGGGAGGTTACAGAAGATTTTCAAACAGGATCATTGCATGTCAGAACTGTTCTTCGAGGAGACTCACCCTTCTGATAGGTCAGGCAAGAAGAGTGTTTTCAGGAAGGACAGGCTGGAGCCCATTTTCTCCCAGAAAAGGAGTTGTATGGATCTGAATGTGAGCAGAGCTCTCAGGATGATCAGAGGGGAGAGAACAACATGGGGGAGGTTTAAATGATATCTACTTGGAGTCAGGGAGGAGGCAAAAGAAATAGGATTGCTAGAGAAGGTGCAGGGTCTTCCCCCAGGTGACCAGGGTGGCAGAACAGTAGTAAGGAAGGCAGAAGGAAGAGGGGGTGATCTTTTAGTCACAGTAATGAGAATAGTCCCTTGCATTTTGTGTTTCACTTTCTGATGTCCCAAGAACCTTAATGTTTATTGTCTAGATGTGTGTGTGTGTATGTGTGTGTGTGTGTGTGTGTGTGTGTGTGTGTCTCCCCATTTCCCTATTCTGATTACTTCAAATATATCTCTCTACAATTAGCTATTCAAGCTGGATATAAACAAAAAAGTTAACATATCAGCTATATTTTGATAACTAAACCAAACTACACATTGATTAGAATAGCCCTGTGCAACCCCTTTGTCAGTTGTGAATGATCACTTTTAATAATCAATACCAACCCACCATGTGTCATGTTATACATGTGGTTTAGGGGTAAAACCAGAGCTGCTGGTCATAACATCTCTGTGTTCCTGTCTAGCATGGCCCAAACTGTAACACATGCATAATGTGTTTTTCCTGTTAGACCAAAGGGAAAATTTTCACCCCAATAAGTTTTGCAATAGTCTTAGCTAGTTACGTATCTGGGCTTACAGCAAGACCAAGGTGCCTGGAATACTGGGGGAAGCAGGCTGGGGGAAGAATCTCCACAGGGCTAAGCTGAGAGATTAAATGGATGAAGGGGCAAGCAGGGGACATTCAGGCGTCAGAACAAATGGATAGTAGAGGCAGAGGCAGCACAGGACAGTGATTAGGTCGTGTGTCCCTGTGTCCCCCTATAGGTGGAACTGGGTTTGAATTTCAGATCCTCCACTAGATATTAGCTGAATTAACAAAACTTATGTGTAATTCTCGCCATTACTGATAATTACTGAAAATTAGCAGTGAAGGTACACCTGGTATCCCTAAGGTCTTGAACAGTACCTAGCAAGTGTCTGACCAGGGAGAAAGAGCAAGTGCCCAGCCCCAGATGTGCATGGCAGAGCTGGGCTTCTATTTACAGAAGGTGATAATGGACTGGACAAAACAGATTCTAGACCTTGGGGAATTGGATCACTGAGCCAGCACCCTAGGCTGATGGTACTCAGGTCCAGTTTACAAGGGAGGAAAGGCATTGCTGGGGATGGAGATTGAGAGTCCCAGCACATGGGTGCTATTTAAAGCCATGGGACTAGATGCAATCACCCAAGGGGAAAGAAGATATCAAAAGCCTGAGTCTTGAGAGAGCTGTCACAGTAACCAAAAGAAGAAAGGAGAATTGCTATTGGATGGCAGGTTCAACAACATTCGAGTGAGACAAGGATTGAATTATGCTGATTGGGTTTATCAACAGGGAAGTTATTGGCAAGCTTGACCGAAGCTGTTGCAGTGGAGCATTGGGGTGGAGGCCAGTTGACAGAGGGTTGAGGAGTGCAGAAAAGGGGCAGTGAGATAAGGGAGAATACCAACACAACTTCTCTGAGGGGTCTGGCTGGAAAGCAAGGAGAGCTGTCACTGTCTCCCAGACCAAAAGAGGAGATGGGGCTTAATGAAGAGGACATGTCTGATTCTTCTCTGGGTCCCTATGGCCTGGACCAAGGCCTCAGAGAATAAGAGAAAGAGGTTCAAGGAAAGAACTTCAGTGTCTTCTGTGAGAAGTGAATGTGTGAGGTGAGGATGTAAAGCCAGAAAACACAGACAACTTTTTAAGAAGTTTACAGTGAAGGAGGTCAGAGTGCAACAGTTAGGGGAAGAAAATATTTGGAAAATTCTGATTTTTGTGTCTTAAAGATGAATTACATCTGTTTATAGGCTACAAGGAAGAAGCCAATTGGGGAAAAGAGGGGGGGAGGAAGTCCTTCAGGAGGGAAATTTAAATTTAAATTAAGTGAGGTGAGAGAATAATCAAGAGTGAGGCATCATTGAAGTCAAGAAGGACAAAACAGATTCTAGACCTCCTATTCCTCGAATAGCTTGAATTCTGCTAGAAGGTCAAGTGGGATAAGAGTAAGGCTTAATCATTGTAGTTAACAATATGTAAGTCATTAGTGACTTTGACAAAAGAAGTTTGTATGATGTGTGTTTTTGGCTGGATGGAGCATTAGAAATAAGGAGCATATAAAATTCCTTGGGGGAGTTTCATTGCAGAGGACAGATAAATGGGACAGTTGTTGGAGAAAGAAGGAGAGTCAAGAGGTTATATGGGAGAAGTGATAGCATATGTATAAGTTGATGGGAAAGCCCAAGTATAGAGTGAAAACTATGCTACATTGGAATGAGGGTGAAGATGATGTTATTAAGTCAGCAAAAGGGGGTAAGATGTAATGGTTTGGAAGCAGCACTATAGAAGGTGACAACCCTACCTGAGACCCTAAGAGACATGGAGTACAGGAGAATAAACCCCTTCAAATGGCCCCCAGAGCTGGTGCCCTATCTCACCGTATCGACTGGATCAGTGACTGAGTGTGTGAATGAGAGGCCTGCATGGGAAGCCATGCCCTCCAGGTGGAGAGGAGTTAGAGTTAACACTTGGATAAAGAGGTGGGAAGGTGGAGGCCTCTCTCTCATACAGCAAGGTGCTGGTGGCCTAGTGGGAGGCTTTGAAGATATAGGGGATGCCAGAGTGGTCAGGGTCTGATTATAGTTACAGAAGCACAGAGCAGTGCAGGGATGGATGTGCTATATAGAAAGCAATGAGCACAGAGACTTACAGGAACTGGGTTGTGGAATGTGGTGGGTCTCCCTGGAGTTTGAGGGATATGATTACCTGCATCCCTATCCTATCTGCTCCAAATTCATAGTAATTTAAAAATAAGATATAAGGCTCAGACAGAGAGAGGAGAACAAATGATTCCCCACATCCCTTAATAAAAGGAGCTGAGGCTCCAAACTGGCTTCCATAAATGCCATCCTATCCCTCATCCCTCCTTCAAATTAAACTTAACTACCTTTCCTGAGGACAGGCAGCTACAAAAGGCAAGTGGCCTTCCTGCATATCTCAGAAGTCTGGCACAGAAGAACCAAGGGTGGCTTGTGTTTTCCTTTGTTCTCTCTTACCAGTCAGGTATGCCACTGCTTCTCCTTAGGGAGGAGTAAGAGAAGTAGAAGAAATCTTCATCACATAGCACAGGCAACTGAAGCTCCCTGTTGTATAGGCAAAGTGAAGACACTAAATAGAAGATGAAACATTTCACTTATAATCTCCAGGGTTTTATTTCTTCTAACCACTTAAGCTTAATGATTAAGTCCAAGATTAACCATAGGTTGAACTATGACCCTCATGTTTGTAGTAGGGGTTTGGGGAAATGGGACTTTATATCAAGAATCCCCTTGTTACAGAGAGTTCTGTTCTCCGTTTCATAGAACCCTTTCCCCATTACCAAGTCCTGCCCTCTTTGTATATCCTCCCTTTCTTATATAGGGAGGGGCTAACGTTTTGAAATCCCCTCTCCTTTCTCACAGATGCTGTTCTGGGTGCTGGGGATACAGTGACAAGCCACACTAAGTCCCTGCCTTCATGAAGCTTACGTGTTGTGTTTTTTTGTTTGTTTGGTTTTGGGTTTTTTTTTTTTTTTTTTTTTGGACAGGCAGAGATCACAAGTAAGCAGAGAGAAAGAGAGAGAGAGAGAGAGAGAGAGAGAGAGAGAGGAGGAAGCAGGCTCCCTGCTGAGCAGAGAGCCTGATGCTGGGCTGAACCCTGGGACTATGAACTGAGACACCCAGGTACCCCTAAAGCTTACATTCTTATGCGAGGAACAGGCAATACCCAGTTAAGGAAGTAAATCTGATAATTTCCAGTACAAAATACCTTGGGACCATTAAAAGTGGTAATGTAGCCAAGAATTGCTGCAGGAGAAGGACAACAGCCTGTCAATCTGGGCAGGGTGCAAAAAAATGTCCTGGGTCCTTCTGGACCTTCTGGGTAACTTGGACATTCAGGCACTCAGCTCTGAAACCAGTTTTGCCATCTCTAATTCCAATGTGGAGTAAAGGGAGCAGGAGGAAGGTAAAATGACAAAGCTATTAATATATGAGAGGCTGCCAAGCCATTATCATTTATTTCAAGTGGTGGTAAAAGCAGATGACTCATCCTTCAGAGCTGCAGGACTTTGCACTAAACAGTGTGGATGGTTTATTGGCTTGCCTGTTTTCCTAAGCCCAAAATTCAGGGGATAGAGCTTCCGAGGGCCAGTAGCCCTGAGGAGTTGCATTTCTTCACTCCAGCTCTAGAAAAATTTTTCTAATAGTCAAAGTTTCCATGAGAACAGATTCTTCAACAATGACTAGGAGCAGGGTGGTTTCTGGGTGGGGATGAAGCTAGGCAGCTAGATGGAAGAGTCCGTGTCTTATTTGCCCTCCCTCAGCAGACACACTTCCCTGCCTCGTACGTAGGCCAAGGAGGAAAGGAAGGAGTCTTTTGTTGGAATTACCAAGAGATGCTCTTTTTCTCTAGTGCTCTGGGCAAATGTAGCCTATTTCATGAAAGACATTTTTCCCCACAAGGCTTTGGAAAACTGATTGGCAAGTTCATAATGCTTGCTGGGTCCCACTGCCTATCATTTGTAACATTTGGGAGTGTGTGGCTCCATTAAGTGCTCTGAGAGGCTCTCTGTATGGAAGCTCTGCCACTGAATCTACAATGTGAAGTGGCTGGTTCTATAAAACCAATTGGTTCCAACAGACTAAGAGGTGAATTCACCTAGGATAGGAAATATGTAGTTTTAATGTAGAAAGGTCTTTGTAAAAAGCAGTTGTTCTTTCTTTTCTGATGCATCATCAATAGTATCACTGGTTGGGCCTCCGTTCCAAAATTATTAGGGCTGGCGCTCTTGTATGAAATAGAAAGGACTCCATGGTGGGCCAAATAAATTTGAGACTTCCTATCTCTATGGGAAATTTTGACAAGAGAAAAAAAAAAAACAACAGAGAATATGTTTTCATCTCAAAGGGCCTCGCATTAGATGGGCTGTAAGGGGAATCAGTATTTGGAAGGGATAATAAAAGATTTGGTGAAGCTGGTACTAACTTCTTCCTGAAATATGAATCTCTTTTATTGTCTCCCCACACAAGTGGGCCATTCATCCTTAGATCGAACCAGGGATGGGCTGACCACTACTCACAGGGCATCTTGTATCACTTTTAGACTAGCTGTATAGCAAAATGTCCTTTGACATGAGTGAAGAATTACCTGAGGGAAGGTAGAAAGGTCAATCAGACTCCTTGCTTTTCAATTCTAAGTTGGCCAGAAAAAAACAAAAACAAAAACAAAAACATTTAAACTGATAATTAAAGAGCCCATCCCTACTACTCTTTTGCCCTGCCCACATAGGCAGGTATGATCTGAGTTCCCTCTTTATAGGTCACTAGAATCTCTGTGACATTCATTAATCATTTTCACACACACACACACACACAAGTAGGTGAAACATTATCTTAATGCTTCGGATACTGTATGGACCAAAGATTAGCCAAGAATACAGAGACATCACACTCATCTGGATGTCCCAAAGTTGACATGAAAGTTTCTACCATTTCTTCATGGACAGGCCCTTACGACTTTACTTAGAGTCTGTTTACTTAGTCTACACTCAGTTCTAATATTCTGTGGAAATATGGTTACCCAACCTGTTGCAACTTAATAATGTATTTAGAAAGGGACCAGGGCTTATCCACCTGATAATCCAGACTGCAAATAGCTTTAATCAATAGAATTAACCATAGAATTTTCAGTGTGTTAATTACTTTCCTTCTCTGAGCCTGATTTTATTTTTGTTTGCTTGATTGATGTAAGAGAGATGATATCTCCCATGTATATTTTGCAGGCCTGTGTTATTGCTTGAGTCAGCTATTGTGTTGGAACATTTATAGTGCTTTTAGCTGTGAGTAATAAAAACCCTTACTTAGATTGACCCAGACAACAAAAAACATTTATAAGGAGGTCCAGAGGTAATGTGAGCTGTTATGTTGCTTAATTCAGCTGCTCAACAGTGTCTTTGAGGACCATCTCACAGATAACACAGTGTAGTTGGCTTTTATCTTTAGTGGCAGAACTTGAATTGGAACAAGAACTGAATGAACTTAAAAGCATCTGACAATTAACCCAGAACGCTGTCCAGTGTTCATGCTGTCTTGGGATTTTGGATATTCCACAGTTAGCAATTGTCTTCTGTGTGAGGTTGTGTTGGGGGGAAAATCACTGGAAGTTGAAGAAAGCTATGGCACAGGAGCTTTTGATGTCAATTCATTGTAAAGCTACATACTCCCAGAAGGATGTAATTCTATGAAATGTTCAAGGTATATCAGAATAGAAAAGGGGCATGGAGGTTAGAGAGACATGGTCTGTTTAAGATGCCTCTGGTTAGGAGTGGTGAGAACACTGGGTACATAGAGGGATAGGGTGGGAAGTGAAGCTGGCATGTATCTCTAATGTCAAGGTGTTAAGACTGGGTTATCAATTTTAAGGAACATTGCATGATTTAGGTAGAGGAGTTTGGCATGTCAGATTTATATTTTTCAAAGACCAGTAAGGCCAGGATGGTAAGTATGAATTTGGAAATATGGAGTATGAGACTAGAGGTAGCTGAATCTCTTAAGATGTTATTGCAATATTCCAGGAGAGAAATACTGAGACTCTGACCTAGGTCAAGGCAGAGCGGGTAGAGAAAAAGGATTTTGATTCCATCATGTTTTGGTCTTAGCCTGGTTTTTGGTAACAGATTGGATGTAGATGGTGAAGGAGGGTTCAGCCTATGGAAACTTTCAAGTTTAAGTGTGGCCTCCTAGTGCCTCAAGTGTGCTTCACTGAAATAGACCCCATAGCAGAGGCAGAATGCCCTTCGATGGAAGATAAAAGTTTTGGTAGTTTGGAATATGTTGAATCTGCGGTGTCTGTGGGATGACCAAGTGGAAAGTTATAGGAGGCAGTTGACTGTATCAAGCAGGATCATGGGACAGAGGTCCAGGTTAGAGACTGACTTATTAACACTATGAATGATATTATATATAGCACTTTGTATTTTAAAAATAATCTTCATCTTCAAGATTTGATTTATTTTTTTTTAAAGATTTTATTTATTTATTTGACAGAGATCACACTTAGGCAGTGTCAGGCAGAGAGAGAGAGGAGGAAGCAGGCTCCCTGCTGAGCTGAGAGCCTGATGTGGGACTCGATCCAAGGATCCTGGGATCATGACCTGCTCTGAAGGCAGAGGCTTTTACCCACTGAGCCAAGATTTGATTTAATCCTTACTTCAATTATATGAGGTAGACATTATTTTTCCCTCTTCCCAGATGAGGCAAATGAGTCCCAGAGAAATTAGATGACTTGCCTAAGATCACACAGCCAGGAAGTAACAGAATTGGGGCTAGAATGAGAGTCCCTTCATATGGAATGCCACACATTTCCTACTGTTGTTCAAATGCAAAGGCTCCCATCAAAAAAGAGAGCTACAGACCAATATCCTTGATGAACACAGATGCGAAAATTCTCACCAAAATACTAGCCAATAGGATTCAACAGTACATTAAAAGGATTATTCACCAC
>NC_081575.1:3046061-3085210 GCF_022355385.1 Mustela nigripes | reverse complement strand
AGTGGGTAGGAGAAGAATCAATGAAGCAAGATGGGATTGGGAGGGAGACAAACCATAAGTGACTCTTAATCTCACAAACCAAACTGAGGGTTGCTGGGGGGAGGGGGTTTGGGAGAAGGGGGTGGGATTATGGACATTGGGGAGGGTATGTGCTTTGGTGAGTGCTGTGACGTGTGTAAACCTGGTGATCCACAGACCTGTACCCCTGGGGATAAAAATATATGTTTATAAAAAATAATTAATTAATTAATTAATTTAAAAAAATTAAAAAAGAAATATATTTAGATAGAAACTACCTGCTGTGTGTGTGTCCATTATTATGTTAAAAACATGTAACACTATGATGTTAACAGTCAGAACAATGTTCGTCTTTGTGTTTGTTGGTTGGGGGAGTTATTAGAAAAGTCATTGAGGGGATTTCTGGGATGCTAGTTATGTTCTATTTCTTGACCTGATTTTTTGTGACCCTGGTGTGAAACAATCATAATACCTTCTGGATATATATATGTGTATAATTTATCTATTTTTATGTATATGTATGTAATGTTTCTATCAAAATATTTAAAAATGAGAGCATGAAATGATATTGAAGAAAATAAGTCAAATATCACCCATAGCCTCGTGTCCTATTTCAGAAATAAAGATTTATTGTTCATATCTGAACTTGCTATGTCATATATACATTCCTTTGAAGAATTTTTTTACTTATTTGAGAGAGAGTAAGCACAAAAGAGAGAGCTAGCACAAGCAAGGGGGGACATTAAAGGGAGAGGGAGAAGCAGGCTCCTTCTGAGCAGGGAACCCAATGTGTGGCTCCATCCCAGGACCCCAGTGTCACAACCTGCATTGAAGGCAGATGCTTAACCAACTGAGCCACACAGGTATCCCTATACTTTTTATATATCAATTAATTTTACATTTTCTTTCTTCTTCTTTTTTATGGATTACTTGCTTTTTAATATTTTCTTTTTTTAAATTTAAATTCAATTCTTCTTCTATACCCTGCTTTGTGATGCTGGGCCTGGGACTTTGTAAACCAGATTTCTACTTTGCCTGCTGAATGCCTGTTAAGTTCTACCAATAGAAGATACCAGAGAGATACTAAGTTTGGAGGAAAAAGGAGAGACTGGCTTTTTCCTCTTTGCTTCTGTGGTCTTCTTGCAGTTCTTCTGGGTATCATTCCAGCAATGCTTCCTAATGTAGGCATATGAAGTTCTTTCTGACAGAAGCAAATGAACCTATTTGCAGTTTTTCTAATACTTGCAGAACTAATTTCATTGAAATCTTTTTTGAGAAATCAGATAAAGAGTGTCCAGTCCAGAAATCTAGTTGTCATGCTCCTCTAAGCTCAGGAAAACCAATGCTAGCTGAGAAGTTTCTTTTATCAGAAGTCTTTGCTTCAATTACACAACACCACTCCCCTCAGTTTCAATGTCTTTATTAAATTTTAAAATTCCAACCCCTCCACTTTGCTCCACAGACCCTGCTATTTCTGGTAGTTATTACCTCCATGATCCCTTTGAACTTTCTCATTTTACCCTTAAAGTCATGTAGTTAACAATTTTATACCTAGTAAATAATTCTTTATATTAAGTCCTCTCTGTTCAAATTATTTGTGCTATTTCTGTCTCCTTGTTTATAAAGAAGGCAATAACAGAAGTGGCTCCAGGAAACACCCTAAAGTTGTATTCGGAGATTAGTTTGGTTGTGTCTTTGGGATAGAGCATAATGCTCAACTCTGAGTCAATATAAACTGGGATGTTGGCAATTCGTGTATATCTTCTGCTGACTGTCATGGGATTCTTGTTAACATACATGCTTTGAGAGTCCAAACTGCTGCTATATTGACTGCTATGAAAGTAATTATTATCACAAAGCCTGTAGAGTTGGATAAACTCTTTTGAGTAAAATGGAGCTTGTATAGAATGAAAATGACAAGATTGAGTCTATACACTTTAAACTCAAATCATAGAGAACCAGAGAGAGTTCTTGTGGTAACCCAAAATAATTTACTTCTTGTAGCTGTAGGGCCAATATTACTGACAATAGGGCACTGAACAAAATTATGCTGGCTATAAAATTACAAAATAACTTAAATATAACAGCTCATCAAAATTCAAGGATGTGATACTTTTAACACCTCCACTTAACTCATCTTTTTGGCTTGCAGAGAAGAAAGATAGATATTAGAGAATAACTGTTGATTATTTTTATCTTAATCAGGTAGTGATTTCAATTTTAAGCTGTTTTTGCACATACAGTGTTTCTGCTGAAGAAAATCAACATAGCTCCTGACATTTGCTATTCATCTACTGACCTTTACAATGCTTTTCTCCAGACTAATTTTAAAAAATCTCCAGAAATGTTTACTTTACCCAGAAGAGCACATAGTACATCTTCACAGTTTTTCCTCAAGGAGCCATCAACTATTCTGTTTCCCCCCCCCCCCGCCAAAATATAGAGCCTAGACATTTTGATTGTTTGGACATTTCATACTACACACTGGTCTACTCTCCTGGCAGCATTATGCTAATTACATATGAGAAAGAAGTGCATGGAATGGCATGTACTTTAATTGCCTTGGTAAGACATGTATGAATCAGAGAGTAGAAGAGGAAAAAAAAAAAAAACATGAAAATTCAGGGATCCACTACCTTAGTGAAGTTTCAGAGGGTTCAGTGCTTTGAAGAATCACTATAGTCACAGCAAAAGGAAAAGAAAAATTCCTGGTTTTTTTTTAACCACCTATCAAAGAAAGAGACACAATTTTATTTCCTTATTCTTTTTTTAAATTTATGAGGCAATATATACTACATTTGGATATCCTAATTGTACTATTTACTCAGTAATCCCTAAGGTTTCCAGTATCGTTAAGGGCCAGAGAAAGAAAAGACTCAGCAGTGAGTGCAAGCTGCAGCAAAACTGTGCAAGCTGCTTTTTCATTTTGGCCTTATAATAATCCAGCAGATTCATTATCTGTGGTAAATAGCAATGCTACATGGAAACTCTTGGAAGCATCACTATGAGAATCATATACCATATCTCTAGGATTTTTGGAGAAAATCTATACTTAGCTTTTGCAAAACAGCCCTGGATTGCTTCTGAGCTTTAATATAGAATGAATACCTAATCATGTGCTATTAAATGATCATGCAGCCCACTTTCTTATCATGAACTAGTTATTATTTGACCCACAAAGGCTTAACGTTGAGCATACACAGCAGAACTTTTTCACCAGGTGGAAATGATTGCTAACAGCTGAGGCAGGTCTTAAAAATCCAAGTAATTTGTAAGAACAGGTGATTTAGACGGACACCTGCTACATTGACTCCTCTCATTGTATTCACATTTATGGTTTCATAGGTAATCTTTTAAATGATTTGGCTGAGAAGACATATCAGACCTATTTTATAGATTTTCTGTATGATATTCTGGAATTGGACATTAAAGCCCCAGTCAGAGGTAACCCTAAAGGACAACGGTGAAGGGAAAGTCTCCCAGTGGGCCAAGATTCAAGCTGTACATTTTGTTGTCAACTTGATCCAGAATGAAAGATGGCCAGATGTACAAATTTATGCTGACTCATGGGAACTTCTCAATAGTTTAGTTATATGGTCAGGACTTGGAAGGGGTAGAATTGAAGACCAGTGACAATAAAAGACCTCTCAGTGTGGTCAGAGCATGAAGTTATTTTTGTACCATGTGAATGCTAACTAATGGCATACATTGAAGAGGCAGCTCAGTGATTACACAGACAAAAGAGTACACTGACAACATGGAGACTACAGTTAATAATACTGTGTTACATATTTGGAAGTTGCTAAGAGAGTAGATCTTAAAAGTTTTCGTTGCAAGAAAAAAATTCTGTACCTATGTATGGGGATGGATGTTAACTAGAATTATTGCAGTGATCATTCTGCAATATATACAAATATTGACTTATCATATACCTGAAACTAATATAGTGTTGTATACCAATTATACCTCAATTTTTTAAAAGATTTTTATTTATTTGACAGACAGAGATCACAAGTAGGCAGAGAGGCAGGCAGAGAGAGAGAGAGGAGAAAGCAGGCTCTCTGCTGAGCAGAGAGCCCGACGTGGGGCTCGATCCCAGGACCCTGAGATCATGACCTGAGCCGAAGGCAGAGGCTTTAACCCACTGAGCCACCCAGGCACCCCTCAATTTTTTTAAGTAACAGATAAAAAAGGTACTTTCTTTCAATTTCTTCCAGCCTCTTTCCCAGCCATCCAAATTTTCATTCAGTGATTCCATGAACAGAGTGGTCATGGTGACAGGGTTAGCATGCGGTCAGCAACTTACCTGGTTATCACTACTGTTGAACATCCTACCTGCCAACATCAGAGAACAACACTAAGTACCTGATGTGGCAACATTTCCTTGAGAGAGACCAGCTAACCATGTGGTGGCAAACTGGTTATCATGGCCCTATTCTAACACAGAGGAGGAAGAGGTTCATCTCTGTAGGAATAGACATGTTAAAAATATGGGTTTGCCCTCCCTACATGAAATACTTCTACCCTTATCACAATTCATGAGCTCATTGGTTGCCTAATGTAACATAATGGTGTTCAGCATGGCAATGCTTTTAGTCAAAGAAATAATTTGACTGCAAAAAAAAAAGTGTAACAATAGACTCATGTTCATGTAACTCAATGCTTTACCACATACCTCATTACTCTGAAGTATCTGGCATAATAGAAGTAAAAGACCATACTGCTGGGATAAGACAACTTGAAATGATGGGGCTCTGTTTTATAATATATGGTATATGCTTTGAATTAGAGACCAGTTGTCTCAGTCTGCTATGCTCGCATAGCAAAATACCATACATTGAATAGTTTAAACAGTAGAAATTTATTTTCTTACAGCTCTGGAGGCTGGAATGTCCAAGATCAAGGTTCCAACAGGGTTTTATTTCTGGTGAGAGCTCTCTTCCTGACTTTCTGATGACTGTCTTCTCGCTGTGTACTCACATGTTGGAGAGAGAGCAAGAACTAATAGTGTCTTTTCTTCTGTAAGGATTCCACTTTTATCAGATAGGGCTCCACTTTTATGATCTCATTTAACGTAAGTTACCTCCTTAAAGGCCCTATACCCAACACAATCACATGATTATGGATTTAGCATATGAATTTTTAAGGGACATAATTCAGCTTATAACACCAGTATATGGTACTGTCTCTCCCATTGCCAAAATACGTGGGTCTGTTCATCAAAGAATAGAAGTAAGACTATCTTCTCTCACAATTATATCTGATAACATATTTGTGAACTTTATGCTTACTAGTGAGCACAATTCAGAGCATTTCTGATTTGGTAGTCTTAGTTTCCAAAGGGGCAATGCTTTCATGAGGGAATAAAATAATAGTTCCATTGAATACAAGGTAAGACAACTACCTAGCCATTTTGGCTCTTCATTCTACTAAACCAAGAGTTAAAGAAAGGGACTATTTTTTTTAAAAGATTTTATTTATTTATTTGACAAACACAGTGAGAGCAGGAACCCAAGAAGGTGGGTAGTGGGAGATGAAGAAACAGGCTTCCTGCCAAGCAGGGAGCCTGATGTGGGGCTTGATCCCAGGACCCTGGGATCATGACTTGAGACAGAGGCAGACATTTAATGACTGAGCCACCTAGGTTCCCAAGAAAGGGATTATTATACAGACTGTGGTGACTGATCTTAATTATGAAAGGGGGATTGTATTGCTGATATACAATGAGGACATTGAGCACCATGTCTGGAACCCAAGGGACTCCTCGGTGTTTTAAGATAAATACTTCCATATCAAAAAAAAAAAAAAAGTTAAAGGAAAATTATAGCAACTAAGGGGGAAAAAAAGACAGGACCATTGAAGTTTAGGTCCTTCAGGGATGAAAGTTTGGTCTATGCTACCAGATAAAAACCCTAACCAGTTGAGGTCATAACTGAGGACAAGAGAACTGTGGAATGAGAAGTGGAAGAAAGAAGATATCATGACCAGATATAGAAACTTCCCTTCTATTCTTCTTCCCCTATTTTTTAAAACAAGTGTAGTTGGTGGTTAAATTTAAGGTTTTATTTCTATATAAAATAATGTTCAAATATATTGTGATTGAATTTGAGGAGAAATTAATATATCTCAGAGATTGATCATGAAAGTAGATACAATAATTTTTGGAGATGCATTTTGAAGAGAATGTGAGAATATCTTCTTTTATATAAAGGATGGTTGGATCTTGTCAGACACAGAGTTTTTAGTTATTATATTAAAGTTTTGAAGTATGGTATAGGAGTGTAAAAGAGTATGTAATGATGGTGAATGGCCAAAGGGGCACTTAGACTATGCCAGATATTAAGTAATTTTCTCTCAACTCTACACCCACCCTTCTGTGCTCTGCTCTGTGATGCTGAAGCTGAGACTCTGCAAATATGCTTTGCCAACAACGCATGCTCAAGGATGAATGCAAGACTAGAAGAGGGAGATATGACTTACTCCTCCTGCCTACTTCTGGATTTCAGCTCCTGTAAGTTTCTAAGAGTTTCAATAATTTTGACCTCTTCTCTGTTCCACCAACTCTACTTCCTGAAGTCACTACCTATATGATAGCTTAGAGTTTTCTTTTTATCCTTTCAGTTACCTAACAAAAGTTATGCTAGTTAGCAATTCTTTAATTAACATTCTCTCTGTTAAGAAAAATTGCTGTGGTTCCAGGCTACTACCTGGATACTGAATTATACATATGAGGAGTGTTGGGGAATATTTATTTTGAAAATTTAGTTCATAGGTTACACTATTAGTACAGGAGCCTGATGTAAGTAAGGGAAAGTTGGATACCATGTAGAGATCCCCAACTTGGAATTAGATGCATGAACAAATTGGATCTATGCTTTGTGGGATGAGGTTGAGTGTTTTGTTTTGTTTTGTTTTCAATTGTGAAGGTATTAAATACCATTATTTTCAGTAAGGGAAAGAAAGATGTGTGTGTGTGTGTGTGTGTGTGTGTGTGTGTGTGTGTGTGTGTGTCTTGAAAGGTAGATATTACAAAGCAAAGTGATAAACTTTAATGGCCATTTGTCATTCATTTTGACTGCCTAGGCTCTAAGGCTAGAGAAGGAAAGAAGCAGAACTGTACAGATTCCACTTGGTTGGAAGTAATGGCAGTGGAGCTAGTTAGCACCACCTGTTTCTTTAGCCAGCAGTTGGTCTCCATGGTTCTAGTGCCAGCATTCCATGTCCTGCATCTGTAGTGCAACTTTAGTGTTTGCGACGACCCTCCAAACTGTACCCTTTTCATGGCAGTCTTGAGTTCTAGCCCACCTAGGCTTAGTGAGTCCTGTGAGAGTGTTTTCCTTCTTTATTCAGATGGAGATGTCGTTCAGTTTGTTAGCTACTTCCATAGGGTATATACATAGCCCCATGCGCTACCTCTATTAATAAGCTGCAGGTAAGGGCTTTTCATAGTAGGTACTTCTGATACTAAGTAAGAATTCTACTCTTGCTCCATCAAAGTACACTGTAAAATCTCCACAATCAAGTCATATTACAATAAATGTTACAATAGTGGTAACAAAAATATACTAATGGACAGACAGTAGAGAATGTTGTCAAGTTCAGCTAGATTGAGAAGAACCAGTTTCATAAACAGTGGGGAAAGGTATTAATAGCTTGACCTAATGACATATATAAATTTTTAGCCAACTATTACAGACCACAGACTTTTCTCATGTGTAAAATATTCACACCCCCCAAAAATGATCATGGTCTACTGAAAACCTCAGTAGGTTTTAAAGCATTAGATATCATACAGACTGATCTTTTGCCACTGCAAAATGAGATATGAAAGTAATAACCAAAAAAGACAAATGACCATGCATTTAGAAATTATTTTAAAATGTACTTCTAAGTAACTTAGGAATTTAATCATATCACAATGGAAATATAACAATACTCAGAACTTAATGATAGTGAAAGCAACATATATTAAGACTTCAAGATACAACCAAGACAATATTTTTATTTTAGCAAAACTGTGATATATAATTTACATACAATAAACTGCACATTTTAAATTAACATATAATGTATTATATGCTTCAGGGGTACAGGTCTGTGATTCATAAGTCTTAAACAATTCACAGCACTCATCATAGCACATATCTTCTCCAGTATCCATCACCCAGCTACCCATCCCTCCCATCCAGCTCCATTCCAGAGACCTTCAGTTTTTTTCCTGAGATGAAGAGTCTCTTATGGTTTGTCTCCCTCCCTGGTTTCATCTTGTTTCATTTTTCCCTTGATTCCCCTATGATCTTCTGTCTTGTTTCTCAAATTCCATATATCAGTGAGATCATATGATATTTGTCTTTCTCTGATTAACATATTTCGCTTAGCATAATACCCACTAGTTTCATCCACATCATTGCAAATGGCAAGATTTCATTTTTGATGGCTGCATAATATTCCATTTTAATATATACCACATCTTCTCTATCCATTCATCTGTTGATAGACATTTAAGCTATTTCCATAGTTTGGCTATTGTGGACATTGCTGCTATAAACACTGGGGTGCATGTGCCCCCTTGGATAACTACATTTGTATCTTTTGGGTAAATACCCAATAGAGCAATTGCTGGGTAATAAGGTAGCTTTATTTTCAACTTTCTGAGGAACCTACATACTGGTTTTCAGAGTGGTTGCACCATCTTTCATTCCCAGCAACAATGTAGGAGAAATCCCCTTTCTCTACATCCTCACCAACATCTGCTGTTTCTGGAATGGTTAATTTTAGCCATTCTGACTGGTGTGAGGTGGTCTATCACTGAGGTTTTGATTTGTATTTCCCTGATGTGAAATGATGTTAAACACTTTTTCATGTGTCTGTTGGCCATTTAGATGTCTCCTTTGCAGAAATGTCTGTTCATGTATTCTGCCTATTTCCTTTTTTTAAGATTATTTATTTATTTATTTATTTGACAGAGAGTTAGCACAAGTAGGCAGAGCTGCAGGCAGAGGGAGAGGGAGAAGCAGGCTCTATGCTGAGCAGGGAACCCAATGCAGGGCTCGATCCCAGGATCCTGGGATCATGACCCAAGCCCAAAGGAAGCTGCTTAAGTGACTGAGCCACCCAGGTGCCCCATTTCTGCCCATTTCTTGATTGGATTATTTGTTCTTCGGGTGTTGAGTTAGAGAAGTTCTTTATAGATTTTAGATATAAGCCATTTATCTGATATGTCATTTGCAAATATCTTCTCCCATTCTGTTGGTTGTCTTTTGGTTTTGTTGATTATTTTCTTTGCTGTGCAAAAGCTTTTGCTCTTGATGAAACCCCAGTAGTTCATTTTTGCCCTTGCTTCCCTTGCATTTGGGGATGTTTCTAAGAAGAAGTTGCTGTGACTGAGGTCGAAGAGGTTGCTTCCTGTGTTCTCCTCAAGATTTCTGATGGATTCCTGTCTCACATTAAGGTCTTTCATCCATTTTGAGTCTATCTTCGTGTGTGATGTAAGGAAATGGTCCATTTTCATTCTTTTGCATGTGGCTGCCCAATTTTCCCAGTACCATTTGTTGAAGAGACTGTCTTTTTTCCACTGCATATTCTTTCCTGCTTTGTCAAAGATTAGTTGACCATAGAGTTGAGGGTTTATTTCCGGGCTCTCTATTCTGTTCCATTGATCTATGCATCAGGTTTTTTTGCCAGTACCATACTGTCTTGATGAATACAGCTTTGTAATAGAGCTTGAAGTATGGAACTGTAATGCCACCAGCTTTGATTTTCTTTTTCAACATTCCTCTATTTATTTGGGATCTTTTCTGGTTCCATATAAATTTTAGTATTATTTGTTCCACTTCTTTGAAAACAGTTGACGGTATTTTGATAGGGATTACATTAAATGTGTAGATCTTTCTAGGTAGCATAGACATTTTCACAATATTTGTTCTTCCAATCCATGAGCATGGAACGTTTTCCATTTCTTTGGTCTTCCTCAATTTCTTTCATGAGGATTCTTTAGTTTTCTGAGTACAGGTTCTTTGTTCTTCAATTAGACTTATTCCTAGGTATCTTGTGTATTTGGGTGCAATTGTAAATGAGATCAAACTCCTTAATTTCTCTTTCTTCTGTCTTGCTGTTGGTGTATGGAAATGTAACTGATTTCTGCGCATTGATTTTTTTTTTAAAGATTTTATTTATTTGACAGAGAGAGATCACAAGTAGGCAGAGAGGCAGGCAGAGAGAGAGGAAGGGAAGCAGGCCCCCTGCTGAGCAGAGAGCCCGATGCGGGACTCGATCCCAGGACCCTGAGATCATGACCCGAGCGGAAGGCAGCAGCTTAACCCACTGAGCCACCCAGGTGCCCTGTGCATTGATTTTATACCCTGACAATTTTTACTGAATTCCTGTATGAGTTCTAGAAGTTTTGGAGTAGAGTCTTTAGGATTTTCCACATAAAGTATCAGGTCATCTGCAAAGAGTGAGAGTTTGACGTCTTTGCCAATTCAGATGCCTTTTATTTATTTTTGTTGCCTGATTGCTGAGACTAGGACTTCTAGTGTTATGTTGAACAGCAGTGGTGATAATGGATATCCCTACCATGTTCCTGACCTTAGGGGAAAAACTCTCAGTTTTTCCCAATTAGAATGATATTTCCTGTGGGTTCTTCATGGATGGCTTTTAAGATATTGAGGTATGTACCCTTTATTGCAACACTAGGAAGAGTTTTGATTAAGAAAGGATGCTGTACTTTGTCAAATACTTTTTCATTTGGTTTTTGTTCTTTCTTTTATTAAAGTATGGTATCACATTGATTGACTGGCAGATCTTGAACGAATCTTGCAGCCCCAGAATAAATCCCCACTTGGTTGTGGTGAGTAATCATTTTAATGTACTGTTGGAACCTATTGGCTAGTATTTTGGTGAGAATTTTTGCATCCATGTTCATCAGGGATATTGGTCTGTAATTCTTTTTGATGAGGTCTTTGTCTGGTTTTGGGATCAAGGTTATGCTGGCCTCATAAAATGAGTTTGGAAGTTTTCCTTCCATTTCTGTTTTTTGAAACAGTTTCAGGAGAATAGGTATTAATTCTTCTTTAATTGCTTGGTAGAATTGTCCTGGGAAGCCATCTGGCCCTGGGCTCTTCCCTTTTCTATCCCAGGCAACCCCTGATATAATTTCTGTCGCTATATATTAGTTTGTATTTTATAAAATTTTATATAAATGTAATTAGGGTGACCAACCTCTTAGATTTTCCTGGACTATCAAGTTTCCCAGCACATTGGATTCTCATTCTAACAGTTGTGTAATTGTATATTACTGTAGTGTATTTTGCTTTATTGCTTTAGCATTATAATAAATCTTGAAATTAGGAGATGTAAGTCTTCTGACTTTGTTTTTCTTCATCAGGGTTATTTTGGCTATTCCAGTTACTTTGTGTTTCCATATAAATTTTAGAATTAGCTTGTCTAGTCTGCAAAAAAAATGCCTACTCTTATTTTGATTGGGATTGCGGTAAATCTATAAAAGGATTTGGGAAAATTAATGTCTTAACAATATTTGGTCTTGAGACCCACTGGCAGAATGTCTCTGTCCATTTTTTAGGTCTTCTTTAATTTCTCCTAACAATGTTTTAGAGTTTTTAGTATATATATCTTGCCAATACTTTATGATATTTTCTCCAAAATGTTTGATATTTTGGTATTTTTGATCTATTATAACTAATATTATCTTTGTCCATTTCAATTTCTGATTGCTAATTGGTAGTACATAACATAACATAACATAAAAAAGAAATAAAATGCATTTTATATTGATCTTGTATCTTGCAAACTTGTCAAATTTATGTGTTACTTATAATAAGTCTTAAAGGTTTCATCAGATATATGAGTAGATGATTATGTTTTCTGTGAATAAATGCAGTTGTATTATTTCCTTTCAAAAACGAATGCTTTTCATTTCTTTTTCTTGCCTATTTGGCTGTGCTAGAACCTTTAGTACAGTGTTAAGTAAAAGTGGTGAGAGTGGATTTCCTTGCTTTGTTCTTGATCTTAGGAGGAAAACATTCAGTCTTTCAACATTAACTATAATGTTGTTTATGGTCTTTTCACAGAAAGCCTTTATCAAGTTGGGGAGGTTTCCTCTTCTATTCTTAGTTTGTAGAATGTTTTTATCATAAAAAAAAGTTAGATTTCTCAAATAATTTCTTTTCTATTGAGAGGACCATACCATCTTTCATTTTGTCTGTTAATATGGAGACTTGGCTGATTTTCAAATGTTGACAACTTTGCATCTCTGACATAAATCAAGGTTGTTCCAGGTATATCATTATTTTGTACATTGTTGGATTCAATTTGTCTAAAAAATTGCTTGAAATTGGTGCATCCATGTTAATAAAGGACATATGTCTATAGTTTATTTTTCTTATAATGTCTTTTTCTGTTTAAGGTGAGGAGAGTTTCATAGAAATGAGATAGAAAATATTCTCTCTTCTTCAATTTTCTGTAAGAATTTTTGTGAAATTATTATTATTTCTTTAACAGCTGTTTGATAAAATTCACCAGTAAAGCCATCTGTGCCTGGAACAGTTAAACCGGGGTTATGCATTTGGGGAAGAAGACCACAGAGGTGAAGTGCCATAGTTATCACATCCTATCAAGTGTACATACTATCAACGTGACTTGTTGATATTAACTTTCGCCATCTAGCTAAGGCAATAGTTGTCAGATTTCTCCCATATGAAATTATTCTTATTTTCCCCTTCCCATATTTTGAAAGAAAGCTACTATTCACAACCCATACTTACATAACGAGGATTTATACTCCCTCTCCTTGAAGTTGAAGTATCAACAAAATTATCTGAAATTCTTCTGCAATGGTTATTTCTTCTCCCCTATTTATTTATTCAATAATTTAATTATATCCATATGGACTCATTAAAACTTATTTTAGACTTTAGGCTATTAGCTAATACTAGTTTATTTTGTTGCTCAAAGTTCTAGTTCTGGCCATTGGGAGCTCTTTCAGTTGGCTACTTTGTCCCTTTTATATACTCCCATTAGTGTAGACTTATTTTTAATCACTTAATTATTTTCTAACACTACAAGATGCTCTGAATCACTGCATATATTTCCTGTTTCAGTCCTAGAATCATTTTTGCAAGAAGCCTTGGTTAATTTATTAGAGAGTGATTTTAAAAATCTAAGTTCAACTGCTTGGAGTGTTTTTTGCTACTGGGGAATTCATTGCTTCTAGTTCCTTTCAACTAACAGAACAAGGACATACATGTGTCTGTTAACTTCTGTATATACATGTCTACAAATATTTAATATATGAAACCATCTGTATTTATTTTGAGCTGACAGTGAGTTCAAATTAATGTCTCTAACTCTGAATCATTACCACAGGAATAATTCAAGCCTCTTCCTTTGCTTATCTATAACCTCCCACTCAATCAGTGAGAGACTTGACTCTCTGATCTACCATTCATTTACTTAATTGTTTAATTACAATATATATGTATAATGGTATAGAATTTCTAGCCTGTAACCCCAGGGGAAACAACTATCAATTAGAGTACAACTCTAATATGCAGTTTCTTTTGCCTTTAATCTTATAGATATCACTCATTTCCGAAGTTTTTTAACTTAACACCTTTCCCCCCAACCTCTTTACTATGATTGTTTCATGCAGGTATAATACAGTTAGATTATCTTGTACAGTATACATTTCTTTCTGGGATTACCTGACCACTTAAATGATTTTTAAAATTTTGCATACATTGGGGAACCTGGGTGGCACAGTTGGTTAAGGGTCCAAATCTTGGCTCAGGTCATGATCTCAGGGTCATGAGATTGAGCCCTGAGATGAGCCCTGCATTGAGTCCTGTGTTGGAATCCATGCTCAGTACAGAGTCTGCTTGTCCCTCTCCCTCCCGCCTCTGCCCTCCTGCTCTGTCTCTCAAATAAATTTTTAAAAAGGCGTACATTACAATTCACTCTTTGTGCTGTAAAATTCTATCATAAAGATATGCATATTGTCGCATATCCTGCATTAAAACATCATACATATTAGTTCTGACATCCTAAAAATGACCTGTTTTAGCTAGTCACTCTCCTTCTATACTCTAAATTCTTGCCAACTACTGATCTTTTTACTGCCTCTATAATTTTACCATTCCCAGAAGGTTATATAACTGAGATCATACATCATATTGCCTTTTCATACTGCCTTATTTTTTTAACTTAACCGTATGTATTAAATGTTCATGCAGATATTTTCATAGCTCAGCAGATAATTTATTTTTATAGCTAAATAATATTCCAATGAATGTACTATAGTTTGTTTACCTATTCAGCTACTTGAGGGTATCCTGGTTATTTCCAGTTTGGGGCTATTATGAATAAAGTTGTTATACATTCATGTGCATGTTTGGTATGAACATACCTTTTCAAATCTGTTGTGGAAACACCTAGGATCATAAGTGCTAAGTCATATATATTTAGCTTTAAAAGATTATGTTAGCTTTTTAAGAAACTGCCAAATTGTCTTCCAAAGTGACTTTAACTTTCTACATTTTTATAAGCAATGAATGAAAGTTCCAGATGTTCTGCATCTTCAGAAGTATTTAGTACTGTCAGTTTTGGGGTTTTAGCCATTTTAGTAGGTGTGCAGATGTAGCATATAGTTGTAATTTGCAGTTCCCTAAGGACAAATGGTGTTGAACATCTTTTCCTATACTTATTTGACATATGTATATCTTCTCTATTGTGGTGTCTATTCAGATCCTTTGTCTATTTTTAATCTGGTTGTATGTTTTGTTTTGCCTTTTTTCTTTTTTTTTTTTTTACTATTTCTAAGTTTTAATTTTTTTTAATATTTTGGACACAAGTCTTTTATCCTCTATGTGTTTCTGAAAGCATTTTCTCTGAATCTGTAGCTTATTTTTCATTCTTTAAACAGTGTATTTTTGCAGAGAAGAATATCTTAATTTTAATTGGGTCCAAATTAATCTTTTCTTTTACAGATCGTGTTTTGGTATTGAGCCTAAAAATTCATTGTCAAAGTAAAAGTCACTTCAAAGCTTATAATCATAAAATTACAATAATTAAGATATAATGGTGCTTGTTAAAGTACCAAATAAATTGATGGAGTCAAATGGATATCACAGAAACAGGCCCATGTATACATAGATGTATGTTTTATGACAAAAGTAGCTTTGCTGAAGATTGAGTAATAGATAGTTCAATCAGGATATCTTATTGAAACAAATGAAAAGCCATATGAAAAAAAGAATTTGACCTTTATCTCATAACCTACACAAAAATCGATTCTAATACTGATCATAAGTCTAAATGAGAAAAGCAAATCAATAAAACTTCTGAGAGGTATTATACATGAATATTTTGTGACTTTAGGGTAGATAATGACTTAACTAACCATAAAGCTCTAATAATAAATGAAAAGATTGATAAATGGAACTGCCTTAAAATTAAGAACTTTGGTTATTATTTTTAAAAACATTAAAACAATGAAAAGGCAAACCACACTGTGATGGCTTGAATGTTTGTATCCCCTCAAAAAACATATGTTGAAATATAATGCTCAATGTGTTGGCATTAGGTGAGAGGCCTTTGGAAAGTGATTACGTCATGACAGTGGAGCCTTCATGAATGGGATTAGTGCTTTTATAAAGACATCCTGCAGATCTCCTTAGGCCCTTTTATCATGTGAGCATAAAAGAGAAGTCTGCAACCCTGAAGGGGACTATCACTTCACCATACTGGCACTCTGATCTTGAACTTTGAGCCTCCAGAACTGTGATCAATAAATTTCTACTGTTTATAAGCCATCGGTTCTGTGGTATTTTGTTATAGCAGCCTAAACAGACTAAGACAGACACTGTAAGAGAAGACATATGTAAAACATAAAAAAAAAATCCTCCCATGTAGAATGTTTAAACAACTATTACAAATCAACAATTAAAAGACAGCATGATATAAAAATGTGAAAGAGACTTGAAAAGAAACTTCACAAAAAAAAGATATTAAAAAAAAAAACCAAGCATATAAAACAATGATCAACCTATTTGTCAAACACAGGAATGCAAATTTATGCCACCATAAAATACTACAACATACCCACCGCAACTGATAAAATAATTGTATAAACAAAATACTGGTAAGGATATAAAATAACAGGAACCTTCAAACTCTGCTTGTGGATGTGTATTATTGCTATAAGCATTTGAGAAAACAATAGGTCATTATTCACTATATTTGAAGAAATGAGTACACAATATCCCAGAAATTTTTGTGGGACATATACATGAGTTTTCATGGTAGAATTATTCATTATGGCTCCAAACTAGAAAACTCCAAATGTGTACCATTAGTAAACCAGGATTTAAAATTATGGATTATTCATAAGATGGAATACTATGTAGCAATAAGAATGAAAAAATGAGTGCTAAATCACGAACATGGATGAATCTCCTAGACATAAGGTTACATTAGAGAAACAAACTGTACATGGAAGAATATATACTGTATGATTCCATATATATAATCTCAAAAATAAGTAGAATTAGAACACTACCCAACAACCAAAAGGAACAGAGTGCTTATACACATAATGATATTGCTAAAACATAAAAACATTATGATGAAAAAGAAGCCAAATACAAAATAATATAAATTATTGATTCCATTTAAATAAAATTCTAGAAAAGAAGAAAACTAATCCATAGTACCAAAAAGCAAATAAGTAAGTTGCCTGGGTCCAGAGGTGGTGGCAGATTGTAAAAGGACATTAGGAAAATTCTTAAGGTAACAGAAATATTTTATATCTAGATTATGGTAGCAGTAATATAGGTATATACATTTGTCAAAACTCATTGAACTATGCATATAAATTGGGCAAATTTTATTACATTTATATTGTTTTTTAATAAAGTTTATTTTTAAATATTTTGTTCATTTATTTGAGAGAAAGAGCACAAGCATGAGTTGTGGGGAAGAGCAGAGGGAGAGAATCTGAAGCAGATTCTGCACTGCTCACAGAGCCTGATTCAGGGCTCACAGAGCCTTCATCTCATCGCCTTGAGACTATGACCTGAGCCTAAACAAGAGTCAGATGCTTAACCAACTGATCCACCCAAGCACCCCTTAATAAAGTTGATTTTTAAACAAAAAGGAAACATAAATAATTTATGGTGCTAGAATTCAGAATAGTGTTTATTGCTGGCGGTTTAATGACTGACAGAACATAAGGGAGACTTCTAGGGTGCTGATAATTGAAGTGCAGTTAACACAAAATGTTATAATATTTTCAGGTATACAACACTGATTCTACAATTCTATACTTTACTCAGTGCTTACCACAATAAGTGCAGTTACCATCTGTCACCATACAATGTTATTACACTAATATTGACTATATTCCCTATGCTGTACTTTTCATCTCTGGGGCTTATTTTATAACTGGAAGTTTGAACCTCTTAATTCTCTTCACCTATTTTAGTCTTTCTTCCTTCCTCTCCCCTCTGGCAACCACCGGTTTGTTCTTTGTATTTACCAGTCTGTTTCTGTTTTTCATTTGTTTTGGTTTTAGATTCCATATGTAAGTAAAACCACATGGTATTTATCTTTCTCTGATTTATTTCATTTAGCATAATACCTTATAGGTCCCTTCATGCCAACACTTGTTATTTCTTGTCTTTTTGATACTAACCATGCTGACTGGTGTGAGATGAGGTTTCATTGTAGTTTTGATTTGCATTTCCCTGGTGATTAGTGATGTTGAGCACCATTTCATGTGTTGTACAAATAATAAAATTTTTGTATGGAACCAGAAAAGACTCCCAATAGTCAAAGCAATCTTGAGAAGAAAACAAAATTGGAGGTAACCAAGTCCAGATTTCAAGATATATGACAAAGCTAGAGTAATCAAAGCAGTATGGTACTTACACAAAAGTAAACCACAGATCATGGAATACGATAGAGAGCCCAGAAATAAACTCTGCCTATATGGTCAATTAACTACAAAAAAAAGGAGGCAAGAATAAATATAAAATGGAGAAAATACAGTCTCTAAATAACATGCTGAGAAAACTGGTCAGCTACATGCAAAGGAATGAAACTAGACCACTTTCTTACATCATATACAAAAATAAACTCAAAATGGGTTAAAGACCTAAATGTAGGACCCTAAACCATAAAATTCCTAAAAGAAAACATATCTGTCATTAGAGAAGTATTAACAAAAATCATGAATCATAGTTCTTATCACATGGTGTTCAGTTTTGGAAAGATAAGTGTGTTAACTTAGAAGTTAACAGACTAATGGTCTGTTAAATATAATGTGTTCACTTTTATTGAAATACTGCATAATTTTTCTGAAAATAAGTGTTTTTAAAGGTACATTTTTTAAAAAGTACATTTTCACTCATGATTAAGAATGAGTGCCATTAGTCACTAAAATCATTTTATTTTATTCTTCAAATTTTTATTTAAATCCTAGTTAATGTACAATACAATACTAGTTTTAGGAGTAGAATTTAGTGATTTATCACTTAAATACAACACCCAATGCTCAAAACAAGTGCCCTCCTTAATACCTATCACTCATCTTGCCTATCCCCCACCCACCTCCCACCATCAACCCTCAGTTTGTTCTCAATCTTTAAGAGTCTCTTATGGTTTATTTCCCCTTCTATCTTCTACCCCTCCTGTATGTTCATTGGTATCATTTCTTAAGTTCTACCTATGAGTGAAATTATATGGTATTTGTCTTTCTCTAACGGATGTATTTTGCTTAGCATAGTACACCGTAGCCACCCTAGCTCCATCAACATTGTTGCAAATGGCAAGATTTCATTCTTTCTGATGGCTGAGTAATATAATATTTTGTATATATACTTTATTTTCTTATCCATTCATCAGTCAATGGACATTTGGGCTGTTTCCACAATTTAGCTATTATGGTAATAATATAATTTATAATATTATTTATTTATTTATTATTTATTATTTATATATTATAATATTTATAATATTATATATTATGCTATAAACATCGGGGTGCACGCATTTATTCAAATCTATATTTTTGTAACCTTTGGGTAAATACTAGTGCAATTGCTGCATCATAGGATAGTTCTGATTTTTTGAGGCGCCTCCATGTTGTTTTCCACAGTGGCTGCACCAGTTTGCATTCCAATGAATAAAGTGAGAGGGTTCCCCATTTTCCCCATCACCCCCAACATCTTTTGTTTCCTGCGTTGTTAATTTTAGCCATTCTTATAGGAATGAGGTAGTATCTCATTGTGGTTTTGATGGTACTTCCCTGATAATGAGGGATGTTGAGCATCCTTTCTTGTGTTTGTTAGCCATCTGGATGTCTTCTTTGGAAAAATGTCTATTTATGTCTTCTATTTCTTAACTGGATTATTTGTTTTTGGCATGTTGAGTTTGTTAAGTTCTTTATAGATTTTTGATGCTAATCCTTTATCAGATATGTCATTTGCAAATATCTTTTCCTATTCCATAGACTGCCTTTTAGTTGTGCTGATTGTTACCTTCACTGTGCAGAAGCTGTTTTTTTTTTTTTTATGAAGTCCCAATAGTTAATTGTTGCTTTTGTTTCCCTTGCTTCAGGAGACATATTTAGTAAGAATTTGCTGTGGCCTAAGTCAAAGTGGTTGATGCCTGTGTTCTCCATTAGGACGTTGATGGTTTCCTATCTCACAATTAGATCTTTCATCCATTTTGAATTTATTTTTGTGTATGGTGTAAGAAAGTGGTCTGGTTTCATTCTTCTTCTACATGTTGCTGTCCAATTTTCCCAATACCATTTGTTAAAGAGACTGTCCTTTTTCCGCTGGGTATTCTTTCCTGCTTTGTCAAAGATTAGTTGATCATATAGTTTGCAGGTTCATTTCTGGGTTTTCTATCCTGTTCCATTGATCTAAGTGTCTGTTTTTGTGCCAGTACTATACTATCTTGATGACTACAGCTTTGTAATAAAGTT
Source organism: Mustela nigripes (assembly GCF_022355385.1). Classification (NCBI taxonomy): domain Eukaryota; kingdom Metazoa; phylum Chordata; class Mammalia; order Carnivora; family Mustelidae; genus Mustela; species Mustela nigripes. The sequence goes on along the minus strand of NC_081575.1, from coordinate 3,065,187 downwards.
TGAAGTCCGAAATTGTGATGTCTCCTTCTTTTCATTTCTTTTCTTTTCTTTTCTTTTCTTTTTCAAGGTTGCTTTGGCTATTTGGGATCTTTCAAGTTTCCATACAAATTTTAGGACTTCTTGTTCTAGCTCTGTGAAAAATGTTGATGGTATTTTGATAGGGATTACATTAAATGAGTGGATTGCTTTAGGTATTTTAACAGTATTTGTTCTTCCAATCCATGAGCATGGATTTTTTCTATTTCTTTGTGTCATCTTCAAATTCTTTTTTAAGTGTTCTATAGTTTTCAGAATACATATCTTTTACCTCTTTGGTTAGGATTATTCCTAGATATCTTGTTTGGGGTGCAATTGTACATGGTATTGATTCCTTGATTTTTTTTTCTGCTGCTTTTTTGTTGCTATATATAAATGCAACAGGTTTCTGTATACTGATTTTTTATCCCATGACTTTGAGGAATTCATGTATTAGTTCTGTAAAACTTTTGGTGGAATCATTTGGGTTTTCAGCATAAAGTATCATGTCTTCTGCAAATAATGAAAGTTTGTCTTCTTCTTTGCCAATTTGGGTGCCCTTTTTTTTTTTTCTTGGTCCAGTTTCTAAGACTAAGGCTTCCAGGACCATGTTACGTAATAATGGTGAGAGTGGACATCCTTACTTGTTGAGAGTTTTTATCAATAAAGTATGCTGTACTTTGTCAAATTATTTTTCTGCATCTATTGAGAGGATCACATGATTCTTATCCTTTCTTTTATTAATGTGGTATATTGCATTGATTGGTTTGTGAATATTGAACCACCCAGGAATAAATCCCTCTTGATCTCAGTGAATAATTCTTTTAAGGTACTGTTGTATTTGCTTTGCTAATAATTTGTTGAGAATTTTTATATCCACGTTCATCAGGTTTATTGGACTGTAATTCTCCTTTTTAGTGAGGTCTTTGTCTGGTTTTGTAATCAAGGCTGGCCTCACTGAAGGAATTTGGAAGTTTTCCTCCCATTTCTACTTTTTGGAACGGTTTGAGAAGAATAGATACTAATTTTCTTTAAATGTCTGATAGAAATCCTCTGGGAAGCCATCTAGCTTTTGTTTGTTGGGAGGTTTTTGATTACCAATTCAATTTCTTTGCTGGGTATGTTCTTTTCAAACTGTTTCAGTTTTGGTAGTTTATATGCTTCTAGGTGTTTTTTTTTTCATTCCTTCCAGATTGCCCAGTTTGTTGACATATAATTTTTCATAATATTCTCTTATGATTTTTTATATCGTTAAAAATTTTATTTATTTATTTTCTTATTTGAGAGAGAGAGAGACTGTGTGAGTGAGAGGAAGAGAGAATCTGAAGCAAACTCTGTACTGAACACAGAGCCTGATGTGGGGCTCAATTCCACAACTGAAAGATTAGGACCTGAGCTGAAATCAAAAGTCAGATGTTTAACTGACTGAGCCACTCAGGCGCCCCATTTTTTTTTTTTAGATTGTATTTATTTATTTGACAGAGAGAGAGAGAGAAAGAGAGAGAACACAAGCAGGGGGAGTAGCAGCGGGAGAGAGAGAAGCAGACTCTTCACTGAGCAGGGAGCTCGATGAGAGTCATTATCTCAGGGTCCTAGGTTCATGACCTGAGCTAAAGGCAGATACTCAAACAACTGAGCCAGCCAAGTGTCCATCTTATGACTATTTTTATTTCTGTGGCGTTGGTTGTGATCTCTCTTCTTTCATTTGTGACTTTGTTTATTAAGGACCTGTCTCTTTTCTTTCTGATAAGTCTGACTAGGGGTTTATCAGTTTTATTTATTCTTTCAGTGAACCAATTCCTAGCTTTGTTGATCTGTTTTACTGGTTTTATTTTGTTTCTATATCATTTATTTCTGCTCTGATATTTATTATTTCCCTTCTTCTGCTGGTTATAGTCTTTATTTGCTGTTCCTTTTCTAGGCCCTTTAGATTTAAGGTTAGCTTGTATATTAGAGACTTTTCTTGCTTCTTGAGGTAGGTGTTTATTACAATATACTTCCTTCTTAGGACTGCCTTTGCTCCATTCCAAAGGCTTTAAACTATCCTGTTTTCATTTTGATTTGCTTTCATGTATTTTTGTATTTCTTCTTTATTTTCCTGGTTAACCATTCATTCTTTGGTGAGATGTTCTTTAACCTCCACGTACTTGTGGTCTTTCCATATTTTTTCTTGTCGGTGACCTCAAGTTTCATAATGCTCTGGTCTGAAAATATGCATGGTGCAATCTCAATATTTTGTATTTGTTGAGGCTTGATTTTTGACCTAATATGTTATCTATTCTAGAGAATATTCCATGTGCACTTGAGAAGAATGTGTATTCTGCTGTTTTAGGATGAAATGTTCTGAATATATCTGTTAAGTCCATCTGGTCCCTAAGATAAGATGGTTCAAATGGGAAAGAAGAAAAATTTTAAAATAGAAAAAGAAACACATCTTCCTTATCCATTCGTCCGTTGAAGGGCATCTTGGTTCTTTCCACAGTTTGGCGACCGTGGCCATTGCTGCTATAAACATTGGGGTACACATGGCCCTTCTTTTCACTACATCTGTATCTTTGGGGCAAATACCCAGGAGTGCAATGGCAGGGTCATAGGGAAGTTCTATTTTTAATTTCTTGAGTAATCTCCACACTGTTCTCCAAAGAGGCTGCACCAACTTGCATTCCCACCAACAGTGGAAGAGGGTTCCCCTTGCTCCACATCCTCTCCAACACATTTGTTTCCTGTCTTGCTAATTTTGGCCATTCTAACTGGTATACCCAACTTTTGTAGCAACATGGACAGGACTGGAAGAGATTATGCTGAGTGAAATAAGTCAAGCAGAGAGAGTCAATTATCATATGGTTTCACTTATTTGTGGAGCATAACAAATAGCATGGAGGACATGGGGAGATAGAGAGGAGAAGGGAGTTGGGGGAAATTGGAAGGGGAGGTGAACCATGAGAGACTATGGACTCTGAAAAACAATCTGAGGGTTTGGAGGGGGTGGGGGGGGGAGGTTGGAGTACCAGGTGGTGGGTATTGGAGAAGGCACGGATTGCATGGAGCACTGGGTGTGTTGCAAAAACAATGAATACTGTTATGCTAAAAATAAAAAATAAATTAAAAAAATAAATGAGGAAAAAAGTAAAAAAAAATAGAAAAAGAAAAAAAAGAAAATTTAAAAAATTTTAACCTTGAAAGGCTAAAGAATCATGGGAAAAAAAAAACATGGATTCTATGTGCTGTATTTCCTTAGCACTGGAGTTTCGCAGTTCTCATTGATCGGTAAACTTGGTCTTGGCTGGATGTTCTCGCTGATCTTCTGGGGGAGCAGCTTATTGCAGCGATTCTTAAATGTCTTTGCCTGAGTTGGAACTGCAGCACCCTTACCAGGTAACTAGGCTAAATAATCTCCTGTGTCACTCCTCCTGGGGGAGGCAGAGGAGTCTGCCTGGATCTGCCACTTACTGTGTCCCTACTTGAAGAGTAGTGGCCTGACTGTACTATGGATGGATCATGGTTTATGGCAAAACCAAGCTGAGAGACTGTGCCTTGGCTCTGTTTTTTCAGCTGGCTTCCCAGCTCCAATACTTGGGTTATCTGCCACACTCAGGCACCCCTGGTCTTCCTGTGACCCTGAGGGTCCTCAGACCACACTATCCCAGTGAGGGTTCCACCCCTTACTTAGCCACTGAAGCGATGTCTCTCAGTGGAGCAGACTTCTCAAAGTTCTGATTTTGTGCTCCACTGCTCTATCACTTGCTGGTAGCTGGTTGATGGTGGCACCCTCCCTCCATGGTCTATCTTCCCAAATACCACCTTGGATTCATTTCTGCACATGTCCTACCTTCCAGAAAGTGGTCGCTTTTCCATTCACAGAATTGCTGTTATTCCTTTCTTCAACCTCCTGTTGAGTTTGTAGATGTTCAGAATGGTTTGAGAACTATCTAGCTGAATTCCTGGGACCAGAGGAAATTCAGTTCTCCTATTCCTCTGCCATCTTGCTCCTCCTTCTTTTGTTGATTTTGATAGGAGTTCTCTGTGCCTCTAGGATCTGGATATGTTTCCTTCCCCAGAGTAGGGAAGTTTTAAGTAGTATTTTCTCAAATAAATTTTGTGCACCCTTTCCTCTTTTCTTTTTCTGGGACTTCTTCTTCTTTTTTTTTAAAAAAAAAACAATTTTATTTATTTGTCAGAGAGAGTGATCACAGGCAGACAGAGTGACAGGCAGAGGCAGAGGGAGAAGTAGGCTCCCTGCTGAGCAAGGAGCCCAATGTGGGACTCGATCCCAGGACACTGGGATCATGACCTGAGCTGAAGGCAGCTGCTTAACCAACTGAGCCACCCAGGCATCCTTTTCTGGGACTTCTATAATCCAGATGTTAATATATTTTTTATTAAGATTTTATTTATTTATTTGACAGACAGAGATCACAAGTAGGCAGAGAGGCAGGCAGAGGGCGGAGGGAAGCAGGCTTACTGCTGAGCAGGGCTCAATTCCAGGACCCTGGGATCATGACCCAAGCCAAAAGCAGAGGCTTTAACCACTGAGCCATTCAGGTGGCCCCAAATTGATTAGACTCCATTTATTATTTTTTTTAAGATTTTTTCATTTATGTATTTGATGGATCACGAGTAGGCAGGGAGGCAGGCAGAGAAAGAGGGGAAGCACTGAGTAGAGAGCCTGACTCGGGGCTTGATCCCAGGACCCTGGGATCATGACCTGAGCCAAAGGCAGAGGCTTTAACCCACTGAGCCACCCAGGCACCTAAGATGTTCCTATCTTTAATGGAGCCACTGAGTTCCCTAAATATATTTTTGCTTAGAGTAATTCTTTTTCTTTCTTTTGTTCAGCTTCATTACTTTCTATTACTTTGTCTTCTAGGTCACTAATTTGTTCCTCTGCTTATTTCATTCTGCTGTTCTTTCCATTGGATGTGTTTCTCATTTCTTGTGTTGACCCCTTTATATCTGCTATGTTATTCCTTATCTCAATGTTAAGGGTCTCACTCATGTCTTCCACTTTTCTCAAGCCAGGTAAGTATCCTTGTGATCATTACTTCAAATTCTTTATCAGGCATGTTACTTATATCTGTTTTGCTTAGATCTCTGGCCATGACCTTGTCCTTTTCTTTCATTTAGGATAAATTTCTCTATCTTCTCATTTTGTTTAAGTCTGTGTCTGATTTTTTGTGTTTGGAAAGTCAACTACACCTCCTATTCTGGAGGGTTATGGCCTTACAAAAAAGAGTTCCCTTAATGCCCTGCTATGTAGCAACCCCTATTTCCCAGGGCCTGTTGCTTCAGAGTTTCTCTGGCGTGTGCTGCATGTACCCTGCTGTTGTGTCCTGGCTGCTTTTGGCTAGTTATCTGCAGAGCCTCTCTGCCTCTTGTGGACAATGTTTGTTCCAGGGACTGAATGTGATGAGTTTTATCTAGATGTGCTCTTGTCTGCTTGTGAAATGAGATTTGTTGGCACTGCTGCAGGAACTGTGATGCCAATAGATTCCTGCATCAGAAGATATAGTATGAGCAGGGGTTTGGGCCTGTCTTTGGGGGAAAGACAGGTTGGGTTGGGACTGAGGCAAGTATGACTGGGAGAGGTGGTTCCACCAGAGCAGAGTTGAGGTGGGCATGGGGCAGGGTTTTGTGTAATTAATTCAGGTAACAAGTGTCAGTGCTATGCTACTTCCTGTAGGTGGCCCTGGGCTTATGCTGAATGATGGAGGAGGGAAATAACAGAGGGTATTTCCTCTGACCCTGGAAGGATCTCTCTATGAATGCTGTCTTTCTGAGATGTGCTCTGAGATGAAAAAATAACTTCTTCACTGTGTGCCTCAAGTGCTCTTCAGATTGATGTTTCCATGCTGTATGTCCACAGGTTGTTTGCTGGCCATCTATCCAAGACCAGAGCAGTGCCCTCCAGGTTCTATCCCAGCTAAGTCTGCTGACCTTTAAAACTCCAGGCTTTAAGCCTTGCTGGATGTGAGAACTCACAGTATTTGGCTCTTCTTGCTTTCCAAGCCAGTTGCTATGGGGACTCATTTTCCTCATATGCTCCCCTGTGTGCTGGTCTATCTCTTGCTCTTCTCTGTAATTGTGGCTCCCTCCCCACTGCAAAGGTGGCTAAGATCTGTTTCCCAAACCACATCTCTATACTTCCTACTTTCTTTGATGTGGCCTCCTTCCTACCTTTAGCTGTAAAGTTTGTTCTGCTGGTCTTCAGGTCAGTTTCTGGTGTATTTAGGATGATTTATTTGTATTTGTGGGATGAGGTCAGCCTAGAGTCCCCCTACTCTGCTGCCATCTTCCAACTCTGTCCAAAGGCACTTATTTCTTCTTTTTCCTGTTCATTTTAGTTTCATTTCTTAAGACTTGCTAGAAGTTTATTATTTTATTTTTTTATTTTTTAAAGATTTTAGTTATTTGAGAGAGAGAGAGAGAAAGAACGGAGGAAGAGGGAGAAGACAACTCCTTGTGGAGGAGAGAGCCTGATATGAGATTCAATTCCAGGACCCTGCAATCATGACCTGAGCAAAAGGCAGAGGCTTAACTGACTCAGTCATGCAGGCAGGCTGGTTCACCCATGTTTAAAATGCATCAGTATTTTATTCCTTTTTAAGGCTATATAATACTCCTTTGTATGGATATACCACTTATTCTAAATCTACTTATCCACTGATGGACATTTGGGTTGTTTTTACCTTTTGGCTATTATAAATAATGTCACTATACTTACCCATGTACAAGTTGCTTATTCATATGTTTTTACTTGGACATATACCTAGAAGTAGCATTTTTGAGTCCAATGACAACTCTATATTTAACTTTTTGAGGAAGTTCCAAACTGTTTTCTAAAGTTGTACCATTTTACTTTCCCAGTAGCAGTGTATAAAAGTTCCAATTACTGTACATGCTCACTAATGCTTGTTATTATCCGCCATTTTAATTATAGCCATCCTACTGACTGTTAAGTGGTATCTCACTGTGGTTTCAATTTGCATTTCTCTTATAACTATATTTATATTAAGCATATTTTCAGGTGTTTGTTGACCATTTGTATCTCTTCTTTGGAAAAACACCTGTTTAAATCCTTTTCTCATTTTTAAATTGAGTTGCTCATCTTCTTGTGGTTAAGTTGTGAGTGTTCTTCATGTATTCTAGGTACATAATCTCACACATGATGTGTAAATATTTTTTTCCCATCCCAAGGATTGTCTTTTCACTTACCTGATACTATCATTTTGAAGTGCAAAAAGTTTTAATTTTGAGAAAATCTAATTTATCTACTGTTTCTTTTGTTGCCTGTGCTTTTGGTGTCCTATCAAAGCAAAAATTGTCAAATCCTAGAACATGAAGATTTACCCATATGTTTCCTTTTAGGAATTTCATAACTTTAGCTCTTACATGTAGGTTTTTGTTTCATTTTAAGTTAATTTTTGTATATTGAATGAAGTAGTGGTTCAACTCCTGGTGTTTTATTTTTGTTTGTTTGTTTTTGTTTTGTTTTGTTTTGTTTTTTGGTATGTGGCTATCCAGTTCTCCCAGGACCACTTATTGAAAAGACTATTCTTTCCTCATTGATTTTTCTCATTGATACTCTTGTCAAAACTCAAATGAATATGGATGTATAAGTGTGTTTTTGGACTCTTTTATTTCACTGACATATATCTATCCTTGTGCCAATACCACACTCTTTCTATGATTGTAGATTTGCAGTACATTTTAAAATTGGGAAGTGTGAGTCTTCCATTCTTCTTTTTCAAGATTATTTTGGTTATTTGGGGTCCCTTTTTATTAATTTATTTATTTTCAGCATAACAGTATTCATTTTAACCACACCCAGTGCTCCATGCAATCCGTGCCTTCTATAATACCCACCACCTGGTACCCCAACCTCCCACCCACCCCTGCCACTTCAAACCCCTCAGATTGGGGTCCTTTTTGATTCCATACAAATTTTAGGAAGGGAAATTTTACATTTTACATTTCTTTAAAAAAAATGGAATGTCAATAAGGAATATATTGAATCTGTAGCTCAATTCATGTTGCTCTGCCATCTTATACTATTAAGTCTCCCAACCCATGAACACAGTATGTCTTTCCATTTATTTAACTCTTTTTTATTTTCTTTCAGCAATGTTGTATAGTTTTCAGTGTACAACTATTACAACTCCTATTTAGCTTGTATTTGTAGTGGATCCACAGTATCCACTTACTTGCTTTCCATCACAAGCTCCATTGCTTTTGAGAGTGCTTTTAGGCCTGGACTTCTTTTTCTGTATCAAATGAGGTAAAATGAAATCATTTCTTTTAGAAAGATCTTCAGAGATCACTGTTTTTATGGATTGCCTCTTCATTGTCAAAATCTCTGAGCCATGGCTCTGGAGCTGTAAGCAGGGACAGCGGACTACATAGTTCTTAGTAACACCCCTGCTTTACTTGGTTGGTGCATGGCATGAAGGTTAATTAGTCAGTAACTTCAGATATTTTTGGCTTGTCTCTCCTGGAATGGTAACTCCACCAGAGAGAGATAAATTGGGGTTTCAGTATTCACAGTACACTATTCCCATGGTAAAGTCTCTGTTACACAAGTTGGGGCTGGATGGAAGAAGAGAGCCTACACTTTTCAGCCTCACTCACCTGGAACTTAGCCTCTGAACAAGTAGCTTAGGATGGGATGAGAAATGCTGATTTCCATCCTTCCCAGAAAAATACCAAAACCCTTAACTGGGAGCTGGGTGGAGAGGAAGCCCTATGTTCTTGGTCGCATCTATCTGGAGTGCAGTTTCCTTCACGTTGTTTTGGGTAGGATGTGGGAGGGAGTAGGTCATGGTTCATATGGTCAATATTATAAACCCTCCGTTTATGCGTTGGTAAATTTGTTTGAATAAGAGTTTCATTTGTATATGCCTGTAGGACAATTTCCAAATATTTTAAATGATTGTTTTAAAAATAATTTCCACAAATTTTACTGAGGAGTAAATCCACGGAGCTCTTCATGTTGTCAGTGCAAGAAATGGAACACTTTTGATATAATTTTTTGTTACTTGGATTTATTTTTCTGTTTATCTTGGTTTCCATATAATTCCTGCATTTTCTTCTTCCCTCATTTAGATGAATAACATTGTATTTGTCCCCTCTACCATAATCTGCTGTTTTGTAAATTCTGCTTTTTATTTCTATCCTGCAAATTGTTGTCTTCAAATTTCTAGGAAGTACATTTATATTTACAATCTCCACCAACAAAGAATACTAATCAAATTTTAGCTTCTTTTCCAGATAAGACTTCCTTAAGCTTTTGTTTATTTTCTGCCCCTCCCATGTTATCCATGGTTCACTGGTATTAACTGAATTTTTACTTCAAATCATTTTTAACAGCCTATCCCTTCTATTTTACAAACTATTTACATAAAATGATTAAATTTGTAGCTTTATTATTAATAACTATTGTGAACTGCAAGTTTTATTTTTTGCTTACTACTATTTCCTGTATTTTGTCTTCATTTGCTTGAATTGTTTTCCTTTTGCCAGAGTATGTTTATTTATTTCAGTGAATAATTATTCAGTAAATAATAATAAATAATTATTATTCAGTGAATAATTATTTCAGTGATACTGAATGGTGTGAGTTGCTTGAGTGTATGGCTGAGACAGCCCTTATTTTGCCATCATACTTAACTGATAATTTTCCTAGCTAGAGAATTCTAGTTTAAAAATCCTCTTCCCTTGACATTTTAAAGACCTTACTCCACTGTTTCTAACATCTTGAATTGTGGATGAAAAGTCTGAAATGATTTGGATTCACATTATTTTGTAGGTAATCTCTTCTTTGTAGAAAATTAGTGTTTCCTAATGGAATTTTTATCAATGGAATTTGAAAAAATGATCTAGGATGTGTCTATCCCTCTTGTGATGTCATTAATGCCATCATCCATATGTTTCTGGTTCTCCAGGGCACATGGTAAATTGTATTTCCCATACCTTGTGAAGTTATCTGTGCCCATGTGACATATACTGGCTAATATTTGAGAACAAATGATGTATCTCTTCTATGAGATTTGAGTAGCACACTGTTTGTCATATTCTCTTTCCTCTTTGATAGTAATTGTGGAAACCCACATTGATCTAAAGCCTCTGTAAGTTTGATCTCAGTAACTACAATGAGCAAAGCCCTCTGGCTGCCCAACATGAATTAGCAGTATGAGAAAGAAATAAATTTCTTGTTGTTTCAACCTAATGATATTTTTGGATTGTTTATTTTTACTACATAATCTAGGCTATTCAGACTGAAACAGGACAGTATTACCATAACAAAAAAAAATAATAAGTAACATTGGCTGAAGTACCAGATATTGAATAAAAAAATAAATGTTTATCAGGGACTGGAAGAATGGTGATCCATGTTTTGTAGTGATGAAATATTTGTTGAAATTGTTGTCTGCATTAATTTGTAAGGCACATAATTTGCCTAATGAATGTTTAGCTCTAGGGGTAGAGACTGTAATACAGAATGTTGGCACTGTGTGTTAGTCATTGTTCATCACATTTGACAAGTTACTACAAGGAAGTGCTGAGGTCAGAAAAGAATTGGCTATTGTGAAAAGAGTGTGATGAAAGGGAACATAGAATCCAGAAGTGTGAGGACTTGTGTGATAGGAAGAGACAATTTCTTCTAGCTTCAATGAGTAAAATGTAAAACAAAAAGAGTTTTCTGGTGACAAAAACTTCTTCAAACAGCCCCATAACAGGATTAAATCAAGGGCATGGCAATTCAACCATCGTAAAAATGTCTCAATAAACTATGTTGTCCCAAAGGAAATATCAAATTAGGGCTGTTGCCACAAGTAAATCTTTTCTGTTGGACAAATGTTTGAGGGAAAATAAAGTTGAGGTCTAGCTCAATGAAAGCCTGATAGGCTCCAAGTACTCACAATTAAGTGGTGAGAGACATGACTATGAGAAAGCAAATAAATACAGCAAATATGCAAAGTGTGTGTAGTAATGAATTGTTAGGTATGGTTATTGACACTTGGAGTTGAATCAAACTAAGTAGATAAGAAGCCTGGAATAAATTACTGTGACTGTTTAAGACTTAAAATTACCCTTGGGTTCCAAATCTACTATAAAAAGGATGCAGGTTTTGAGTTTTTCAGCTCCCAAGGGATATGTATTTTCCAATGCTCATTGCAATTGTGGTCAATGATGGTGACACAAAAGAAAGAAAACCTCTGAAGGCAGAAAGGTTCATAGAGAAAAAATTGAGCAGGGATCTCTTCCCAGGGAGCAGAATCAGGGCTTAATTAAGAAACATTCTCACTTCCTACAGAGGGAACTCTTTCTACATCTGTCCAGTGGGATTAAGAGTTGTTATTAACCAGCAATTGTGTTGTGATTTCCAGTCTTCTTTCCAAAAGAGATTGTTTATTGTGGTTATCTTTTCCTGTTTCACCACTGAATGTTGAGTATGAGGGGGCAGACAACTTTTCTTTTTGGTTCATATTTCTCTGGACTAAGAGGGGACACCTATAGCATGGTTAAAAACAAAAACAAACAGTGTAGGAGGGTTCCCCTTTCTCCACATCCTCGCCAGCATCTGTCATTTCCTGACTTGTTGATTTTAGCCATTCTGACTGGTGTGAGGTGATATCTCATTGTGGCTTTGATTTGAATTTCCCTGATGCCGAGTGATATGGAGCACTTTTTCATGTGTCTGTTGGCCATCTGGATGTCTTCTTCACAGAAATGTCTGTTCATGTCCTCTGCCCATTTCTTGATTGGATTATTTGTTCTTTGGGTGTTGAGTTTGCTAAGTTCTTTATAGATTTTGGACACTAGTCCTTTATCTGATATGTCATTTGCAAATATCTTCTCCCATTCTGTCAGTTGTCTTTTGATTTTGTTAACTGTTTCCTTTGCTGTGCAAAAGGTTTTGATCTTGATGAAATCCCAATAGTTCAATCCAAAGGGGCACATGCACCTGAATGTTTATAGCAGCAATGTCCATAATAGCCAAACTATGGAAAGAACCTAGATGTCCATCAACAGATGAATGGATCAAGAAGATGGGGTATATATACACAATGGAATACTATGATGCAGCCATAAAAAGAAATGAAATCTTGCCATTTGCGACAACGTGGATGGAACTAGAGTGTATCATGCTTAGCGAAATAAGTCAAGCAGAGAAAGACAACTATCATATGATCTCCCTGATATGAGGAAGTGGTGATGCAACATGGGGGCTTAAGTGGGTAGGAGAAGAATCAATGAAACAAGATGGGATTGGGAGGGAGACAAACCATAAGTGACTCTTAATCTCACAAAACAAACTGAGGGTTGCTTGGGGGAGGGGGGTTGGGAGAAGGGGGATGGGGTTATGGACATTGGGGAGGGTATGTGCTTTGGTGAGTGCTGTGAAGTGTGTAAACCTGGCGATTCACAGACCTGTACCTCTGGGGATAAAAATATATGTTTATAAAAAATAAAAAATTAAAAAAAGAGAAAGATTTGCAGAATTGTAAAAAAAACAAAAACAAAAACAAACAAACAAACAAATAAAACCCTTAAACACTATTCAAAGAGCCTAGATTTTGAAGTGAAAGAGTGAATGAATGGAAATTTTCAATTCCATTCTTGCAGAAGGGTGAAGTATTCAGTGACAAGAAAGGAAAACTGGAGTACTTTTAGTGCTATTTACCAATATTCCAGTTCCTTTCTCAAGCACATGGTAGGTAGAATTGCTCTTTCCAACCCCCTGAAGTTAGATGTGACCATGTTATTTTCTTTGCCCAAGAAATGTGAGCCAAAGTTACATGTTTTACCCAAAGACAAGTTTTAAGAACCACAGTTTTCCACATTGCTTTACCCTATGTGATCATGGAACTCTATTATGATGAAGTTTCCATCAGTGAAGATGGATATAACTAGATAACCCTCACATCAGCATAAATAATCCAAAAAAAAAAAAAACACCTAAAAGATTGGCAGAACATAACTTTACAACTAAGGCAGAGAATAGGCCATATTGAAGAGGGAAGGAAGTGTGGAGATGCAGTGGGGAATGAAACAAACTACAGTGGTCCGCAGAGGGAGGGACAGATGTGGGTGTGGAGAGGGGAGAGAAACAGACTATCACACTGAGGGCGCACATGGGGGAAGACAAGTCCCTATGATATTTTGCTTTGAAAGTGAGAAGGACTAAATGTCATGAGTTCTTACAACCGGCAGGACTTAAAGCCTGGAATTTTAAAAATCAGCAGGCTTCTTCTGAGAGAATCTAGAGGCAGCATGACAAACAGCCCATAAAGTTATAGCATAGAAAGAGCGGTTTGAAAAATGCCTAGGACAAAAGGAGGGAGTGTGATTTACTCATCTTGGAGTGTGTTCTTGGAGGGTTAGAGGCAACTGAGGGATTTCTCCCAGAAGAAGGGAGCTGGAAGGCACAATCTCTCTCCCTTGCCCCAGCATAAACAGCTACCTGCAAAGTCACCATGGTGCTGACAATCACTACTTAACATGCTTACACCAAGCCCCACCCATACTCTGTGCCTTGGTGAATTCCTCCTCCACAGTGATGTTTGCATCAGTCCTGGCACTGTGGGTCCCCTCCCCCAGAAGCCCAGCACAAACCTTGCCAAACTGTCTCTCAACCTGTGCATTTTGTGGGACCTTGATCCCAGTGATGGCAGCAGCAGTGTCAGTGGTTCCTGTGGAATCCAAAGGTACACTTTCTTAAAATTACATGCCTGGGACACTTTGTTCACTTTGTGGATCTTTGCTGGTCCCAGCAATGGCAGCAGCAAGTCTCATTTGCAAGCATAACAGCATGAACCTTCATAAAACTGTACCTCACTCTGGCTGGGCACCAAACACTACCTACAACGGTAAATAGAGCATCTGCAGATGATTGGAGTGAAGGAAAAAGTAGTCAGAACACATCAGGGTGCACACAACACACAGAGAAGACACCTCCTGAAGTCCTAGGTCCTGGTGAAAAGGGGATACCGCACTGCACAACACTACAAGACCTCTTCTTCATAAGGCCATTACTTTCAAGAGCAGGAGACACAGCTGACTTTTCTAACAGAGAGAAACAGATACAGAAATCTGGACAAAATTAGAAGATAGAGGAATATTTCCCAAATAAAAGAACAGGAAAAAACTACATCAAGAGACCTAAGTGAAACAGATATAAATAATATGCCTGATGGGGAATTTAAAGTAAGGATCATAAAGATATTCACTGGACTTAAGAAAAGCATGGAGACATCAGTGAGATCTTTAATAAACATAAAAAAGAACCAATCAGACGTAAAGAGCAAAATAAATGAAATTTAAAACACACTAGATGGAATAAATAGCAGGTTTGAGGAAGGAGAGGAGAGAATTAGTGATCTGGAAGACAGAGTAATCAAGGTGAGCAGGTGAGAAAAAAAAATGTTGCAAAATAAGAATAGACAGAGGAAGTCAGGGACTATATCAAGCATAATAATATCCGTATTATATGTATTGCAGAAGAAGAAGAGAGAGAAAAGGAGGCAGAACATTTATTTGAAGAAATAATAGCTGAAAACTTCCCTAATCCAGGGAAGGAAACAGATGTACAGATCCAAGAGACACAGAGAGCCCCCAATAATAAGACCTCAAGAAGGTCCACTCCAAAACACATTGTACTTTAAATGGCAAAAAAAGCATAGTGATAGAGAATTTTTAAAGGAGAAAGAGCATTTGTAAATAGAATGTCAAGTGTTTTTCTGCATCTATTGGAATAATGTTATGGTTCATATTCTTTCATTTTGTTTCATTTTATTTTATTTTATTTTTTCTGTGTTCTGAGATTGTTTATGCACTGCACCCACCCAGTGCTCCATGTTATATGTGCCCTCCTTAATACCCACCACCAGGCTCACCCAACTCCCCACCCCCCTCCCTTCCAAACCCTGTTTGTTTCTCAGAATGCTTTTAATGTGATGTGTCACATTGATTGAATTGTGAATATTGAAAAAACTTGGCAACCAAGGAATTAATCCCACTTAATCATAATGAATGATTTTTTAATGTAATGTATTGTTGGATTTGGTTTGTTAGTATTTTATTGAGAATTTTTGCATCCATGTTTATCGGGAATATTGGCCTATAGCCCTCTTTTTTAGTGGGGACTTTATTTCTTTTGTGTATTAGGTTTCATTGAATGAATTTGGAAGTTTTCCTACCTTTTATATATTTTGCGGTAGTTTCAGAAGAAGAGATATTAACTCTTCTTTAAATGTTTGGCAGAATTCGACTGTGAAGCCATCTGGTCCTGGACTTTTGTTTATTGGGAGTTCTTTGATTACTGATTCAATTTCTCTGCTGGCTATCAGTCTGTCCAAGTATTTGATTTATTTCTGTTTCAGTTTTGTAGTTTATATGTTTTCATGAATTTATCCATTACTTCCAGGTTGTCCAATTTGTTGGCATATAGTTTTTCATAATGTTCTAGTTGTATTTCTGTGGTATTGTTATTTTTCCTCTCTCATTGGTGATGTAATTTCGGTCTTTTCTCTTTTCTTTTGATAAGTCTGGATAGAGGTTTATCAATTTTGTAAATTTTTCAAAGAATCAGCTCCTAGTTTTACCGGTTCTATTGTTTTTATTTTCCCCCTTCGTTTCTATATCATTTATTTCTACTCTAATCTTCATTATTTCCTTCATTCTGCTGGCTTTAGGCTTCATGTGTTGTTCTTTTTCTAGCACTCTTAGATGTAAGGTTAGGTTGTTTATTTGAGAAATTTCTTGGCCTATATTTCTATAAACTTCCCTCTTATAACTGCTTTTGCTGCATTCCAAAGATTTGGGTTCATTGTGTTTTCATTTTCATTTCTCTCCGTGTTATTTTTCTTCCATGTATTTTTTTATTTCTTCATTAACCCATTCATTGTTTAGTAGCATATTACTTAATCTTCATGTATTTG
Organism: Mustela nigripes; assembly: GCF_022355385.1. Classification (NCBI taxonomy): domain Eukaryota; kingdom Metazoa; phylum Chordata; class Mammalia; order Carnivora; family Mustelidae; genus Mustela; species Mustela nigripes. The sequence continues at coordinate 3,049,234 of NC_081575.1, read as the reverse complement.
TGCTCTTTCAAGATTTTTCCTTCTGGTTGATTTCTAGTTTCATAGCATTTCATAGCTAGTTTCATAGCAGAAAAGATGCATAATATAACTTTAATCTTTTTGAATTTATTGAGACTTGTTTTGTGGCCTAATATATGATTTATTCTGGGGAGTTTTCCATGTGCACTTGAAAAGAATGTGCATTCTGCTGTTTTATCAAATCAATGTGAAATATCACATTAATAATAAAATGGATAAAAAACTATATGATCATCTCAATAGAGGCAGAAGAATATTTGATAAAGTACAATATCCACTCATGATCACAGCCCTGAAAAATAGGTTTAGAGGGAACACACCCCACCATAATAAAGATCTTAATATGAAAACCCCACAGTGAACATCATAGTAAATGGGGAAAAACAAAGAGCATTTTCCCTAAGGTCAGAAACAAGACAAGGGTATTCACTATCACCACTTTTATTCAACATAATACTGGACATCCTAGCTACGACTATTGGAAAACAAAAAGAAATAATGGCATCCAAATTGGTAAGGAAGGAGTCAAGCTTTCACTATTTGCAGATGACATGATACTACATATAAAATACCCTAAAGACTCCACTAAAAAAAACTATTTGAACTGATAAATGATTCAATAAAGTTGAAGGATACAAAATCAATGTACAAAAATCTGTTGCATTCCTATGCACTAATAATGAAATAGAAGAAAGAGAAATTAAGAAAACAATCCCATTTATAATTACATAAAAATAATAAAATGCCTAAAAATAAACCTAACCAAAGGGGTGAAAAACCTGTACTCTAAAAACTATAAAACACTGATGGAAGAAATTGAAGATGGCACAAAGAAATGGAAAGACATGCCATACTCTTGGACTGGAATAACAAATATTGTTAAAATAGCTCTACTACACAGAAGTGATGTGTACTAAGGAAGGCACATGTTGTGATGAGCACCAGGTGTTATATGCAACTAATGAATCATTGAACACCACATCAAAAACTAATATATAGCCAACTATACAGTGTCTAACAACATAATAAAAAAAGAAAATGATATTTAAAAAAATAAAAATTATCTCTACTACCTAAAGCAATCTACACATTTCATGCAATCTCTATCAAAATACCACCAACATTTTTCACAGAGCTAGAACAAACAATCCTGAAATTTGTATGGAACTGCAAAAGGCCCCAAATAGCCGAGGCAATCTTGAAAAAGAAAAAAAAGAAAAAAGAGAGAGAGACCTGGAAGCATCACAATTCTTGACTTTAAGTTATATTACAAAGCTATAGTAATTAAAACAGTATGGTACTGGCCCAAAGTAGATAAATATATCAATAGAACAGAATAGAGGGCCTAGAAAGGAACCGACAATTATATAATCAATTAATTTTTTGCAAAGGAGGCAAGAATATGCAATGGGAAAAAGATAATCTCTTCAACAAATATTGTTGGAAAAACTGGACAAAAACATGCAAAAGAAGGAAATAGAATCACTTTCATCACCATACACAAAAATAAATTCAAATAGATTAAGGACCCAAATGTGAGACCTGAAACCATAAAAATCCTAGAAGAGAGTATAGTCAGTAATTTCTCTGACACTGGTCATAGCAACATCCTTTTATGACACATTGGACCAGTGGACCTCATAGATATATACAAAACATCCCACCCTAAAACAACAGAATACTCATTCTTCACAAGTGCACATGGAACCTTCTCAAGAATAGACCACATACTGGGTCACAAATCAGGACTCAACCGATACCAAAAGACTGAGATTATTCCTTGCATATTCTCAGATCACAATGCTTTGAAACTGGAGCTCAATCACAAGGAAAAGTTCCAAAGGAACTCAAACACCTGGAAGCTAAAGACCACCTTGCTTAAGAATGCTTGGATCATGATATTTGCTGTGGGTCTTTCATAGATAGATTGATGAAGTTCAGGAATGTTCCCTCTATCCCTATACTTTGAAGCATTTTAATCAGGAACAGATGCTGGATTTTGTCAAATGCTTTTTCTACATCAATTGAGAGGACCATGTGGTTCTTCTCTCTTCTCTTATTAATTTGTTCTATCACATTGATTGATTTGCAAATGTTGAACCATCCTTGTAGCCCAGGGATGAATCCCACCTGGTCATGGTGGATAATCTTTTTAATGTGGAAAAAAGACAGTCTCTTCAATAAATGGTGCTGGGAAAACAGGGCAGCTATATGTAGAAGAATGAAACTGGACCATTCTCTTACACCATACACAAAGATAAACTCAAAATGGATAAAAGACCTCAATGTGAGACAGGAATCCATCAGAATCCTAGAGGAGAACATAGGCAGTAATCTCTTCGATATCAGCCACAGAAACTTCTTTCAAGATATGTCTCCAAAGGAAAAGGAAACAAAAGCAAAAATGAACTTTTGGGACTTAATCAAAATCAAAACTTCTGCTCAGCAAAAGAAACAGTCAAGAAAACAAAGAGGCAACCCATGGAGTGAGAGAAGATATTTGCAAATGACAGTACAGACAAAAGGTTGATATCCAGGATCTATAATGAACTCCTCAAACTCAACACAGAGAAAACAGACAATCATATCAAAAAATGGGCAGAAGATATGGACAGACACTTCTCCAATGAAGACATACAAATGGCTATCAGACACATGAAAAAATGTTCATCATCACTAGCCATCAGGGAGATTCAAATTAAACCTACATTGAGATATCACCTTACACCAATTAGAATGGCCAAAATTAGCAAGACAGGAAACAACATGTGTCGGAGGGGATGTGGAGAAAGGTGAACCCTCTTCCACTGTTGGTGGGAATGCAAGTTGGTGCAGCCTCTTCGGAGAACAGTGTGGAGATTCCTCAAGAAATTAAAAATAGAACTTCCCTATGACCCTGCCATTGCACTACTGGGTATTGAACCCAAAGATACAGATGTCGTGAAAAGAAGGGCCATCTGTACCCCAATGTTTATAGCAGCAATGGCCACAGTTGCCAAACTGTGGAAAGAACCAAGATGCCCTTCAACGGACGAATGGATAAGGAAGATGTGGCCCATATACACTATGGAGTATTGTGCCTCCATCAGAAAGGACGAATACCCAACTTTTGTAGCAACATGGGTGGGACTGGAAGAGATTATGCTGAGTGAAAT
>NC_081575.1:3025309-3045661 GCF_022355385.1 Mustela nigripes | reverse complement strand
ATAAAAAATAAAAAATTAAAAAAAAAAAAAAAAACAAAAAAAAAAACCAAAATATAATTTATAGTCTTCTGATTTTTGCTCTAACTCACCTCTACCAAGAAATATGCTGTATATGTTATCAGAAATGCCTATTTCTACTAGTATTATTGGTGATGTACATATATCCCTTTAAGCTATGACAAAAACATTGCTTCATTCTGGTTAAAGCTTGAGATGTGAAATGGAAGTACGTGGATGTCAATGCTCACTCTGCTCCTTGTGAAAAATTACACAGTTAAAAGATTTATGATACTGGATAAAAGTCTAATCTCTAAGCTCCAGTTTGTTTATAAAATATGGGTAAAAATTGTACATACCTTGTTGGGTTGTTTTGAGACTTAAACAAGATAATGAATGCAAAGTTCTCAAGATAGTACCCGGCAAACAGTAGTGTTCAGCAATAGTAGTTCTTCCTGTTATTATCACTAAAATCATGCAACTGAAGTGTAATAGTTTGACTTCTTTGTTAATCCAGATATATGTAAAATTCAAGACAAACATTAGGACTTTAGCAAGGTAGGGCAGATTGAATACACATATTTACTGCCACTTCTTTAACAATAAAAGAGTATTGACAGGAATAAAGGGGGCATTATTTTCTAAAGTCAGAAGCAGATGGAAAACTGAAAGAAACAACTTCATGAAATTGAAGTTGGCAATGATTTCTTGGATTTGACACCAAAATACAAAACAAAATACACAAGCACACGCACACAACAACAACAACAAACACAAAAAAACAGAGAATTAAAACAAAACTAAACAAGTGGGACCACATCAAACTAAAAAGTTTCTGCACAGAAAACAATTAACATAGTGAAAAGGCAACTTACGGAATGGGAGAAAAAAGTGCAAATCAAAAAGCTGTTAAGGGGATAATATCTGAAACACATAAGGAACTCGTATAGTTCAATAGGAAAAACAAAAACACAAATAATCTTATTAAAAAATGGGCAAAGACTTGAATAGACATTTTCCAAAGAAGATATAAAAATGACCAATAGATTAAGAGTCACTTATGGTTTGTCTCCCTCCCAACAAACTGAGGGTTGCCGGGGGGAGGGGGTTTGGGAGAAGGGGGTGGGATTATGGACATTGGGGAGGGTATGTGATTTGGTGAGTGCTGTGAAGTGTGTAAACCTGGTGATTCACAGACCTGTACCCCTGGGGATAAAAATATATGTTTATAAAAAATAAAAAATTAAAAAAAAAAAAAATCCAAGACGTGGAACTGTCTTGGGGAAAAAAAAAAAAATGACCAATAGATATATAAAAATATTCTTAGCATAAGTAATCATGGGGAAAATGCCATTCAAAACAACAATGAGATATCAATTCATACCCATTCGGCTGGTCACTGTTAAAAAATAACAAGTGTTGGAGAGGATGAGGAGAAATTGAAACCCTTACATATTGCTGATAGGAATGCAAAATATTCAGTCACTATGGAAAATATGGAGTTTCCTCAAAAAGTTAAAAATAGAACTATCATATATGATCCAACAGTCCTATTTCTGAGTATTTATCCAAGAAAGTTAAAAGCATGATCTTGAAGAGATATTAGTACTCCCAAGTTCATTTAAACATTATTTACAGTAGCCAAGATAATAGAACAATCCAAATGCTCATTCATGGATGAATGGATAAAGAAAATGTGTATATACATTCTGCAATATGCAACAGTATGGAATAACCTGGACTCAGGTAGTATTTGTCTTTCTGTGACTGGCCTATTTCATTGAACATAAAGACAAATACTACATGAGTCCACTTATACATGAAGTGACGGTTAATTTTGACAGGGTTAATGGATGCCCAGACAGATGATAAAACATTTCTGGGTGTATTTGTGAGGATGTTTTTGGAATACATGAACATTTGATTCAGTAAACTGAGTAAAGAGATACAACCTCACGTGGAAGGGCATCATTTAATCCTTTAAGGGACTGAATGAAATGAAAAGGCAAAGGAAAGATGAATTCATTCTCTTCTTGAGCTGGCATGTCCATCTTTTCCTGATCTTAGACATCAGCACTCTAGGTTTTTGGACCTTCAGAATCTAAACCTACAATAGCAGTCCACTGATTCTCAGACCTTTGGAACTGGATTGATTTATACCACTGACTTTCCTGGTACTACAGTTTGCACAAGGCAAATTATGATACTTTCCAACCTCCATAACTGTGTGTGCCAATTTCTATAATAAATCTATGTATGTATGTATCTATCTATTATCTATCATCTATCTACATCTAGCTATGTATGTATGTATGTATCTATCTATCATCTATTTATATCATCTTTTCCTTTATATATCTCCTATTGGTTCTGTTTCTCTGGAGCACCCTAGTTAATACATATGAGGTATCTAAAATAGAGCATAATGCGGTTGCAGGAGCTGGGAAAGGGGATAAATGGGGTTTCTATTTAATGTATAAAGTTTCAGTCATGCAAGATGAATAAGTTCTAGAGATCTGCTGTTTGACATACTCTATTGTACGCTTAAATTTTGCTAAAAGAACAGTTATCATGTTAGAAGTTCTTGCTACAACAACAATAAAAGGTAGATAACTGCCTTCAAGCCCAGAGAAGACCTAGTAGCAGACTAATTAGAAATTAAACACATAAACTTTCTGAAAGTACTAGTGTACACAGGACAAATTTTTTAAAAATACAGCTGACCAATAGACACATGAAAAGATGCTCAACATCATTCACCATCAGGGAAATGGAAATCAAAACCACAATGAGATATCATCTCATATCTGTCAGAATGGTTAACATCAAAAACTCAAGAAACAAGTGTTGGCAAGGATGTGAAGAAAAAGGAACCCTCTTGCACTGTTGATGGGAATGCAAACTGGTACAGTCACTGTGGAAAACAGTATGGACGTTCCTTCAAAAAATTAAAAATAGAACTACCCTACAATCCAGTAATCCTGCTAAATATAAAAATCTAAAAACACTAATTCAAAGAGATACTGGCCCCCCATGTTTATTGCAACATTATTTACCATAGCCAAGATATGGAAGCAGTCCAAGTGTCCACCAATAAATGAATGAATAAAGAAGATGTGCTGCACACACACACACACACACAGTAATATTATTCCAACATAAAAAATAATGAAATCTTGTCATTTGCAAGATGGATGTATCTAGAAAGCATAATACCAAGTGAATTAAGTCAGTCAAAGAAAGACAAAAGCCATATGATTTTACTCATATATGGTATTTAAGAAACAGAAGAAAGGGAAAAAAGGGGGGAAAGACAAACCAATAAACAGATGCTCAACTATAGAGAAGAAAGAGATGATTACCAGAGGGGAGGTTAGTGGGGGTATGGATGAAATAGGTGAAGGGGATTAGAGTACACTTACCTTGGTGGGTACTGAGTAATATATAGAATTGTTGAATCACTATATTGTATACCTGAAACTAATATAACACTCTATGTTAACTAATGAATTAATATTTTAAAATAAAAAAGATATTTCAACAATAAAAAAGTGTATGCACAAACATCAGATCTACTTACACTCACTGCAACCATGTTAATGAGAGGTGAAGAAGGTCCAGAGTTTGTAGGCTGTTAAGATTTTAATATCCCTATTTATTAATATTATTCTGAATGCACATATGAGATTTCTGGAGCAGAGTATCATTATTTACTTTTCAAGCACATAATAATTTTGTAGTTCTGTGCCCTGATTCCTTATTCTTGGGTTGATAGGATGAGAGTTGGATATCACTCTGCACAAACAGAATTTACATTGCAGGCAAGGGATACAGAAGTGAATCTGGGCATTTATATAGAAGAGACAGGGCTGTCCCTCCAAGAAGGAGGGCTCAGTGGATTGAGCTGCTGCCTTTGGCTCGGGTCATGATCTCAGGGTCCTGGGATCGGGTCCCACATCGGGCTCTCTGCTCAGCGGGGAGCCTGCTTCCTCCTCTCTCTCTCTCTGCCTGCCTCTCTGCCTACTTGTGATCTCTGTCTGTCAAATAAATAAATAAAATCTTTAAAAAAATAAAAATAAAAAAAAAAACCTTTGCTCCTCTGAAAGGATCTGGTATTCTTATTCTAACCTTTTAGAATCTAAATTCTAAAAGATATTTAGAGACATTTAGAGATAAAGAATTTAGAATCTAAATTCTAAAAGGGAAAGATAAGACTATTGTCTCCAGTTCTACAATCTAGAAATGAAATGTAACACATCTGATGACAAATCTCTCTCTAGTTCTCTCACTATGTATACAGTTGTAAATCACCTTCCAAAGCTTCTCTTTTTAACTCAGGTTCCAAGCTCCAGTAATATTTGTTCAGCAAGCCCTAGTTGTGCAGAAACATTAACTATTTTCTCTGTGGGTCCACACAGGCTCAGTAAATCCTTTTTACTTAGCCTAAGAATAAACTTACGTGATCATATCCTATCTCCACTACACAAGTCCTTCCAAACCTCTTGCCCTATCTTCCTCTAAGGGGAAGCTAGATAGAGCATGTGATTTTCTTTTCCTATTTGATGGTTATTTTACTTCCACATAGCTCTTCTTACTGCAATATAATCCATATAAAGAGGTAGCTTAAAATCAGAACACCTGTCAGTAATATTTGTATAGTTAAGTCTCACTGGGACATTCAAATTGAATTCTGGTTGTGGTTTTGGTCACTGGAATAAGTTAAGAAGCAGGCTTCAATGTATTTTTATCTGTTTTCTCTAAATCTTTCTTGATGTACTAGCTTAGTGCATTCTAGTTTTGTTAACCAAACCTTTCCCATTTCCCTCCTCAAATAGATATATTTTCCTCAGATCAACACTATCTAATTAGGTAGACAATTTCTGTCTTAAGACTGAAGTATTTCTCTAATTCAGGGAAATTTCACGTCACTATTCAGTTCACTATTTCATTCTCTTCATTTTTTCTGTTCCCTTCTTCTGGAACTCCTGTTAAATAGACATTTGTTTTTGTGGTTTTTTGTTTGTTTGTTTTGATCTGTCCTCCTAGTCTCCTAACTTTTCTGCCATAATCTTCCTATCCGTTTCTTTAGCCACTACATCTGGGGGAAACCACACCAATTAATTTTCCAATTCACTAATTTGTGATACATATATTATGTTTCTTCTATTTAATCATTCTACTGGCATTTTGCCAATAATGATTATTAGTTCAAAATAACCGATTTTTCTGATTAATTTTTTTTCCAAAGCTGACTATTCTTGTTTAGTGGTTGTGCTACCCTCTTATATTTTTAGAGAATGATAATGACATCTATTTTCAAGTCCTCTTTGTTTTCTTTACTATTTCTTCAGGGGTTGGTTCTTTTTGGGCACTTGGTATATTGCATTCATGTGGTTGGTTTTCCTCAAATATTTGGTGATCTTTGTTTGTTCATATAAATGAGGATCTAACTGTGGTTTACAACCATGTTTGCTCATTAGAATTGCCTTCAGAGCTTATAGAAGCCCTGATATACAGACCATACCATAGATCAATTAAATAAGACTTACCTGGAGGTAGAATTCAAACACTTGCATTTTTTTCCTTTTTTTTTTCTAAGATTTTATTTATTTGACAGACTGAGATCACAAGTAGGCAGAGAGGCAGGCAGAGAGATAGGAGGAAGCAGGCTCCCCGCTGAGTAGAGAGCCTCATGTGGGGCTCGATCCCAGGACCCTGGGATCATGACCTGAGCCAAGGCAGAGGCTTTAACCCTCTGAGCCACCCAGGCGCCCCTTTTTTGTCCTTTTATTTACTTTTTATTGACTACTTTCGGGGATATTGTTTACTCGTGGAATAATGCAAAAGTTGTTAGTATAGTTCAGCAGATCTTTATCTGAATCATATGTACATACATATGTAATATTGACTGAGATAAAGATACAGACTAAAGGTTGGAAAAATTTTTGGTAAGGGCCAAATGTCCAGCCACTCTTTGTCACAACTACTTAACTCTTGTACTAGAAAATAAGCCATGGGCAATATGTAAATAAATAAGCATATCTGACCTCTTGTATACACCATTTCTAGAACTCCAGAATACTTTTTCTTGTCCTTTCCAGTTTATTTCTTCCCAAAGGTAACTGCTATTCAGTGTTAGTATTTAAAGCTATCCAAGTGATTACAATGAGCAGAGGAAAGTAGAGATTCACTAATCTAGACTGATCAATATTAACAGCTGTGTGTATTACCACAGAATAAGTAAAATTCCCTATTACCTATGCACTGACTCAGAATTCTGATTATACAATACTGACTATGTTGGAATTGAGGGCAAGCATTGCAAGGGCTCTATATTCCTTGTGCACATTGAAGATACCTGCAGAACTACCACAGCAGATTCACAGATTCTGCTCTGATTCCTTTCACATGTGCCCTGTCTTTACCAGGTGGTATAAGGGATGGAGGCACTGTGCCAGGTAGGGAGTAAAAGTCCTTCAAAAGCCCAAATCCCTACAAAGGCTTGCACCTCTATCAGATTCTTAGGGTTTGGATAATCTTTCTCTTTATCAATCATAGCTTTTGGAACAACATGAGAGTTACCCAACAAGAAGACTCCCAAAACCTAATGGTGGTGCGTGGGCCTTGAATTTTCCATCTGTTCACTGCTCATCCTCTCTTACAGATGCTCTAGCAGAGCCTGAAGGAAGTCCTACAGCAGAGGCAAATCTTCACATGTTAACATATATCATCAAGGTAATGGACTCATTTTATTGATGTGAGGGAAAGTAGGGACAGGTCTTGGGCTACCACCCCATGACATATGAGAAGGCTGTGCAAGTAGCCTTGGGAGAGCACTTGAAGGCAAATTGATCTTAGTTATAAGAAACCTATACTTGGGTTCCTGGGTGACTCAGTCATTAAGTTCCTGCCTTCAGCTCAGGTCATGATACCAGGGTCCTGGGATGGAGCCCTGAATCAGGCTCCCTGCTCAGCAGAAAGTGCTTCTCCCTCTCCTGCTCTTTGTGCTTGTGTTCCCCCTCTCTCTTCCTTCTGTCAAATAAATAAAATATATATATATTATATATATATATATAAATATATGTATATTTATATATAAATATATAAATAAAATAATATATTTATTTGACAGAGGTCACAAGTAGGCAGAGAGGAAGGCAGAGAGAGAGAGAGGAGGAAGCAGGCTCCCTGCCGAGCAGAGAGCCCGATGTGGGGCTCGATCCCAGGACCCTGAGATCATGACCTGAGCTGAAGGCAGAGGTTTTAACCACTGAGCCACCCAGGCACCCCGATAAAATATTTTTTAAAAAGAAAGAAACCACTGGTTTCTGCACATTGACTTTGTATCCTGCCACGTTGCTGAATTGCTGTATGAGTCTAGTAGTTTGGGGGTGGAGTCTTTTGGGTTTTCCATATAAAGAGTCATGTCATTTGCTAAGAGAGAGAGTTTGACTTCTTCATTACCAATTTGGATACCTTTTATTTCTCTTTGTTTTCTGATTGCTGTTGCTAGGACTTCTAATACTATGTTGAACAAGAGTGGTGAAAGTGGGCATCCTTGTCTTGTTCCTGATCTCAACGGGAAGGCTGCAAGTTTTTTCCCATTGAGGATGATATTTGCTGTGGGTCTTTCATAGATAGATTTGATGAGGTTCAGGAATGTTCCCTCTATCCCTATACTTTGAAGCGTTTTAATCAGGAATGGATGCTGGATTTTGTCAAATGCTTTTTCTGCATCAATTGAGAGGACCATGTGGTTCTTCTCTCTTCTCATATTAATTTGTTGTATCACATTGATTGATTTGTGAATGTTGTAGTCCAGGGATGAATCCCACCTGATCATGGTGGATAATCTTTTTAATGTGCTGTTGGATCCTTTTGGCTAGGACTTTGTTGAGAATCTTAGCATCCATATTCATCAGTGATATTGGTCTAAAATTCTCCTTTTTGGTAGGGTCTTTGCCTGGTTTGGGGATCAGGGTAATGCTGGCTTCATACACTATTGAGTATTATGCCTCCATCAGAAAGGATGAATACCCAACTTTTGTAGCAACATGGACAAGACTGGAAGAGATTATGCTGAGTGAAATAAGTCAAGCAGAGAGAGTCAATTATCATTGGTTTCACTTATTTGTGGAGCATAACAAATAGCATGGAGGACAAGGGGTGTTAGAGAGGAGAAGAGAGTTGGGGTAAATTGGAACGGGAGGTGAATCACGAGAGACTATGGACTCTGAAAAACAATCTGAGGGGTTTGAAGTGGCGGGGGGGTGGGAGGTTGGGGTACCAGGTGGTGGGTATTATAGAGGGCACAGATTGCATGGCGCGCTGGGTGTGGTGAAAAAATAATGAATACTGCTTTTCTGAAAATAAATAAATTGAAAAAATTAAAAAAAAAGAAAGACACCTGTACTTACGAAAGTGTTTTCCATTAATCTCTTGAAAATGAAGCACTTTTGCAGAAACACTGTTTGACAGATTATCTGAATAAAGCAGTAACTATCTACAAATTACAAGACTTGAAAATGACCATAGTTAAAGATCTGATGAGAGTTCATTATAACGCAATTGACAAAGGAATTTGGTTATTTCTGTGACATACATTTTAAAATAATAACTCATATCATTATATGAGAACATATCAGATTTTTAGGAATTTCATACAAATATAGCCTAAAGAAAATTTAGCATCACTTCTTATTTGATGATGTTTTCCATTTTAACATATGCAAAAACTTCAACAAAATGCAAAATTTAACATATGTAAAAAGTTACCTGTTTATTAAAACTTAGCTCTTTTAATCAAAGACCTGATAAAAACAAAACACAGAATCTTTGTTTTCTAGGCAGATTATGTTAAAAGTAAAGAAAAACTTTGTTTACAATTTCGTATTAGGAGCAGACCAATAATCAAAGAAAACTTTGTCTTTTCAGCAGAGAGAAAACCAAATTCCAATTTTACACCAGGGTATGTTTAATATTAAAACTTTTTTTTCTTTTTAACTTACATAAATCCATTCCAATTTTAGTTTCACTGAATATGAAATTCTTAATATTTCTTTTCCACAAACCTTCTTCAACTTTCTTCCAAAACTCTAGCCATTAATCAGGTACCCACCCACATGACTAAAGCTTTTGTGGATATTTGTGATTTATAATGGTTGAGGAGGAGATTTGGGGCAAGTCTTCTTCTATAGCATCTGTTTTTAAAAAGCCCCCTCCCCTTTTTTTTAAGTCTCTGTGGGCAATGTTTTGGTTATCTCCTGAGGTGTTTACATTTCAAAGACATGATAAGATTTACAATTTCAAGGGATGAAGAAGAATGCAAGTTTTCTTCTAGAAGTTTTGGAGTAATGGCTATTTAAAAATTTCCTTTGCATTAGGGGTCAGAAGGCATGGGACATTTTGTGTATTTCTTCAATAATTATCACAACATCCTCCTCTTTTTCATTTTCATCACTTTTTCAAAGGTTTTACATATTGGTATCCTAATAAGGCTTTATCACAACTGCTGAGATTTTTTAAGTTTTTATTTAAATTCCAGCTAGTTAATATACAGTGTAATATTAGTTTCAAGTGTACAACTTAGTGATTCAACAATTCCATACAATAGCTGGTGCTCATCAGGACAAGAGCAGTCCTTAATCCCCTTCACTTATTTAACCCATCCGCACACCCCCTCCCCTCTGGTAACCATTGGTGTGTTCTCTACTGTTAAGTGTGTTCCTTGGTTTTTCTCTCTCTTTTTTCCCCTACAATCCTTTGTTATATTACTTAAATTCCATGTTTGAGTGAAATCAGACAGTATTTGTCTTTCTCTGATTGACTTATTTTGCTTAGCATAATACTCTAGCTCTATCCACATCATTGCAAAGGCAACATTTCATTCTTTTTTTATGGCTAAATATTGTTTACAATAGCCAAATTATGGAAAGAGCCCAAATGCCCATCGACTAATGAATGGATAAAGAAAAGGTGGTGTGTGTATATCCCATACAAGATGGGATGTTACTCAGCCATCATAACTGCCATGATCTTAATTTAAGGTGTGTGGAAAGCAATACCTCTGTAGATAAAAGAAACAATAAGAATAGAAACATGCATATATGGCAGAAGCTGTATGTGTACGGCAAAAGCAAACCCTTCCCTCATCATTCTGTACTGAAAACAGTACATCTTAAAAACAACAATGTTGGTGAATAAGACAGGCCTACTGGGGTTGGCTCTCCCATCTTCTGCAGTCCCCTAGTTCATGCTTCACTAGGACCCATACTGATAGTCACATACACGGTTTCCTGCTGCCCCTCACATGATTGCTTTCTTAAGTTGTTTTTTCTTTGCTTCCACATACTTTACATTCTATGATAATAAAACCGAGAGTACACTTGAATTTGGGGCTTCACCCCCATACCTGCACTCTTGGCAGTCCCTGGTGGTATGGCATCTTCCGGCCTCTCTTTCTTCCAAGTTATTGGACTCAGAGTCATCATTTTCTCTCTACAAATGCACTAAGCAACAGAGGTGTCTTAGACCTTCCTAGCTTTGCAGAATGACACTTTAAGACCTCTAATATATTATCCTGCTTTTCCACCTTGTCTGTCAGCCCCAAACCTAGCAAAGTACTGGACACATGCATACTCTTCTCTAACCTCAGCTCTTCTAACTTCTTGACCTCAGCTTTAGCCTGTAGTTAGGCATCAGTGGCCAGCTGATCTGCCCACAGGAGAGGGAGCCCACTATGATAACAACCATGCACTGCCCTTTTCTTCTGCAGTGTACTCCACACTGCAGTATTAGCAACAAGTTCATTAGCATGGCTGGTATTTTCAGGGCATCTCCATACTCATGCAGTGTTCATTAGCATGGCTGGTATTTTCAGGGCATCTCCATACTCATGCAGTGTTCCGAAGCTAACATATGAGCCACTGCTTCCCATAGTGAGGTGGCTGGCCAACTCAGGATTTCCCCTGCAGATGCCTCATTTTCAAGGCCCATTGTTTTAGTCTACTGGTTGTCTTGTCAATTGTTAGTTTGCAACCTCCTTGCTTCCTAAGTATAATCTGAAACTAGCTCCTGTACTCAGAGGGCAGAGAGAGACCAAAGAAAAAGGAAGGCCACCCCAGGTTGGTAGGTGACAGTTTTGATAAGGAAAGGGAACTTATATACAAGGCTTGTGTTGGACAGTAGCAACATGAGTGGATCTTCACACCTATGTGCCAAGTCTTAAAAGTTTATATAGAGGCCTTAACTAGGTTTAGTCACATATACTATTTAGGTATTCTCAATACCACATTACTATGTCAAGGCTATGTCCATGGAGCAGCCTCTGAAGTGGGAAAGGCAAGTGGAACCCATATTCCAAGGACAGGTAATGGGTAAGAAACCTCTGATCAACCAGGTTCAGCCCACAAGTCAACTTGAGGTATCTTTTCTTTCTTTTTTAATTTATTTTTTATTTATTTTCAGCATAACAGTATTCATTATTTTTTCACCACACCCAGTGCTCCATGCAATCCGTGCACTCTATAATACCCACCACCTGGTACCCCAACCTCCCACCCCACCCCCACCACTTCAAACCCCTCAGATTGTTTTTCAGAATCCATAGTCTCTCATGGTTCACCTCCCCTTCCAATTTCCCCCAACTCCCTTCTCTCTAACTCCCCATGTCCTCCATGCTATTTGTTATGCTCCACAAATAAGTGAAACCATATGATAATTGATTCTCTCTGCTTGACTTATTTCACTCAGCATAATCACTTCCAGTCCCATCCATGTTGCAATGACTTCCGCAAATACAGTGAAGCTGATCTTTCGATCTTCCTGAGTTCAGTGTCTCTTTCTCACCTGTATGGGACTTTAATTTGCTCAGTTCTGTTAGGATTCATCATCAATTTTATCCCATTTGAATTCCAGCTTCCAAAGTTTGCTCCATGTTCTAAACTACTTATGGCATTCCTCAAGGCATTCCTCTAATGCTGCTATGGGATTATTCTTAAGTTTCTCTCACAAATTCAGTGGGGTTTGGGGAGGGAGAAGAGGTAAACAAGAGTTATTAGTAAGATACCTTGAAAGTGAAGTCCCCTAAAATATTTTAGTAAGTGCTTGATAGACATATAATTCTGGAAAGATTTTAACCCTCCTTTCCCCCATACAGATCCACTTTCAGTGACTACAGGTTCTTAAAGAAGTCTAAGAAGAATAGTTTTTGAAAAAAGGAATAGTTTTGTCACTCTATAATTCTGGATGACAGAAAGACAGTAGAAGAGGTCAAGGGGTAGAGGACTGAATACCTCAGAGTTTGATGAATGATATTTCAGATTCTGTCCCTCCCTCACCCCCTCCTCTAGGAAGGAGCAGAGAAAAGATTGGTATATATCATCTACCATGCATTTGGCATCAAATAAAAGAAAAAAATAAAATTTAGCTAGTTAAAACCAAAAGAAAGTTAATCAATCACATGATACAAAGGTAGGGTGGGCTTTAGGCTGGTTGATCCAGTGATTTACTGATGTCATCTGGGACTCAAGTCCTTTCACTGTTGTCCACAGGCTTCATCCTATTACTGGTTCCTCTTGGATTATAGGACAGGTTATGCTTTTAAGTGGTATTACTTGATTTTTCAAATGAACTCAGAATGAAGGAGAGTATCACTGGTAGAAATTCTGTCAAAAGGATGAACAAGAGCTCTTCTGGAATCCCTTAGCCAATTTTTTATTTCTCATTTCCATTTCTGAAATTTCTGAAATTCCCATTTCTAATTAAGGGTAAGAGGGGATGGATTACCTCAGACCAGTGAAGGCTGCATTAGGTGCTAAAAAACATCAGATTCATTCAAGGCATAAATGCTCAATGTGGAAAGAGTGGACTCAGAAAGAAAATCTGAGTTCTGATTAGAAAGGAAGAAGGGAGAAATGTATGCTGGGTATTACTGGTTGAACAGAATTTTCCGGGTGGTGGCAGCTGGAAAGCTATGAGAAAAGGGCAATGAGATTAAGTGATTCAGAGGCTGGGAATAGGCAGGTTGTTTGTGCATGTTGCTTCAGTACTCTTTGCCTCTGTTTCTTCATCAGAAAAATGGGGACAGAATGAAACTTGACCATTCTCTTACACCATACACAAAGATAAGTTCAAAATGGATAAAAGACCTCAACATGAGGCAGGAATCCATCAGAATCCTAGAGGAGAACATAGGTAATAACCTCCTCGATATCAGCCACTGCAACTTCTTTCAAGATATGTCTCCAAAGGCAAAGGAAACAAAAACGAAAATAAGCTTTTGGGACTTCATCAAGATCAAAAGCTTCTGCGCAGCAAAGGGAACAGACAACAGAACAAAGAGTCAACCCACGGAATGGGAGAAGATATTCACAAATGACACTACAGACAAAGGACTGATATCCAAGATCTATAAAGAACTCCCCAAACTCAAACTCAAAAAAACAGATAAGTCAAAAAATGGGCAGAAGACATGAACAGACACTTCTCCAAAATAGACATAAAACTGGCTAACAGACATATGAAAGAATGTTCATCTCTTATTTTCTCTGCACTCCTCCCAGTACTCTCCCTTTGAGCTAACACTTGACTACTAACAATTCCTCAATAGCTACTTGCTCTTTCAAGCCTCTGTGTCATGGCACATGTTTTATAACATAGAATATTTTCCTCCTGTTAATCTCACAGAGTGGGGGAAGAGGAGCACAAGAGACAATGAACCATACTTTGAGAAATTCATCTGAAGTTTTAACATGAGCTTCCAGTTTTGCAAATAGAAGAAAAGTTATATACTAGACAACCATGAAAGGGGGAGGGAAAACAAGACAATTCTTTTCGATCTTTGTCTTCATGGTTGCTAGCTCCCCAAGCCTCCTCCTCTATTTTCATTTTTCTCATTCCCTTAGATTATTGACAGCTAAATAAAATTCACTTGAAAGGCAGATTCAGTGGACAGCCTGGGAGAGAATACAAAATTCCTGACATCAACGACTGGGACATTTTTTCCAAGATGACGTGTTTCCACATTGGTCCTAGTTGAGGCTACATCATTCTTTCTTACACTCTTCCTTATTTGAACCCCTCTGGAAAAAATGAAATTTCTGCTAGTTGTGAAGTGTGAGATACACGGAGACAAAGGATCATGAATGTAGTAGTTTTGGTCTGATTTGTTGATTACACCCTATAAAAGACAATGTAAAAATTCATTCTACACAAAAGTTATATATAACTGCAAAATGGGAATCTGAGGCCCTAAGTGATTTCCTTATAAGTGAGCATTCCTCCTAGAAGCCAGAGCTCAGGGGCTGCCCCTAAAGACTCATAGACAAAACCCTAAATGTACCTGTCCCTGCTTCCACAATCACATAGCTACTGGGATTTCCCTCCCTGACTGCGCACTGAAGACATCTTTCAAGAGAGATTCACTTAGTTTTCAATCTCTCAAGAAGAGTGAACAGAACAAAAAGGTCAAGAATGGAGGAAGAGGTAAAAAATGATTCTTTCCTCCCTTCCTTCCTCCCTCCTTGTCTCCCTTTCAAAGCTATCTCTTACACTGTGGCTTGTAGTCTCTGTGCATCTCTCTGTCCCCACTCTTCCCAGAGTAACATTGTTGACAAAATCACTGGACTAGGACAGGACTTTTCTTTTTAAAAATGTTTAAATTTGGGCGCCTGGTGGCTCGGTGGGTTGGGCCGCTGCCTTCGGCTCGGGTCATGATCTCAGAGTCTGGGATCGAGTCCCGCGTCGGGCTCTCTGCTCAGCAGGGAGCCTGCTTCTCTCTCTCTCTCTCTCTCTCTCTCTCTCTGCCTGCCTCTCCGTCTACTTGTGATTTCTCTCTGTCAAATTAATAAATAAAAAATCTAAAAAAAAAAAAAAATGTTTAAATTTAAGTTCACTTTACTTAACATATAGTATATTATTATTTTCAGGGGTAGAATTTAGTGATTCATCAGTTATATATAACACCCAGTGCTCATTACATCCAGTGCCCTCCTTAATGACCATCACTTAATTTCCCCCCCAAACCCAACCCCTCTTCAGCAATCCTCAGTTTGTTTCCTATAATTAAGGGTCAATTATAGTTTTCCTCTCTCTCTTTTCATTTTATCTTTCCTCCCCTTCTCCTATGTTCATCTGCTTTGTTTCTTAAATTCTACATATGGGTAAAAACATATGGCATTTTTCTTTTTCTGACTTGTTTCACTTACAATGATGCCCTCCAGCTCCACCCATATCATTGCAAATGGCAGGATCGCATTCTTTTGATGGTGAGTAATATTCCATTGTATGTGTGTGTGTGTGTGTGTGTGTGTGTGTGTGTGTGTAACCTCTTCTTTATCCATTCATCTATTGATGGATATCTTGGCTCTTTCCATAGTTTAGCTATTTTGGATATTGTTGCTATAAGCACTGGGGTACATGTGCCCCTTCAAATCACTATGTTTTTTTCCTTTGGATAAATGCCTAGTAGTGCAGTTTCTGGGTCATAGGGTAGCTCTATTTTTAACTTCTTGAGAAACCTCCGTACTGTTTTCCAGAATGGCTGCACCATTTGCATTCCCACCAAAAATGTAAGAGAGTTCTCCTTTCTCTGCATCCTTGCCAACATCTATTGTTTCCTGGGTTGTTAATTTTAACCATCCTGACTGGTGTGAGGGGGTATCTCACTGTGGTTTTGATTTGTATTTCCCTGATGCCCAGAGATGTTGGGTATTTTTTCATGTAACTGTTGGCCATTCCTATGTCTTCTTTGGAGAAATGTTTGTTCATGCCCATTTCTTGAATGGGTTTGTTTTGTTTTTTGGGCATTGAGTTTGATAAGTTCTTTATAGATCTTGGATACTAGCCCTGTATTTGATATGTCATTTGTGAATATCTTCTACCATTCTGTAAGTTGCTTTTCAGTTTTAGTGATTATTTCCTTTGCTAAGCAAAAGTGTTTTGTTTTGTTTTTACTCATTTAGTCCCAATAGTACATTTTTGCTTTTATTTCCCTTGTTGTTGAAGATGTGTCGAGCAAGAGGTTGCTGTGACTAAGGTCAAAGATGTTGCTGCCTATATTTTTCTCTAGGATTTTGATGGATTCTTGTCTTACATTTAGGTCTTTCATACATTTTGAGTTTATCTTTGTGTATGGTGTGAGAAAATGGTCCAGGTTCATTCTTCTGCATGTGAGTTTCCAATTTTCCCAACACCATTTATTAAAGAGACTGTCTTTCTTTTTCCCATTGGATATTCTTTCCTGCTTTGTTGAAGATTAGTTGGCCATAGATTTGAGGGTCCATTTCTGGGTTCTCTATTCGGTTCCACTGATCTATGTGCTTGTTTTATGCCACAGGACAGGATTTTTCTGATGGCACAAAGCTAAGATTCGACACCTGTGCTGCAGATGCCCCATTCCTATTGTATGTTACTAGAAAACTCCCTCTAAGCTAGTGCTATTTAGGCTTTTCTGTTTTGTTCTTTGTTGTATTCCTAGTACTTAGTATAGTGCTGTATATGCAATAAATATTTGTGGAATTGGTTTCATGCTGCCTCATGTCATATTTTCCAACAGAACTTAAAAAGGAGTTTTGTACTGGGGGGTTTGAAATGTTTGCCCAAGTTAATAAACCTGCACTGAATCTCACATTCAGCTGGTGAGCCTTGGTTATTTTCCAGTGATTAGAAACCTAGAAAGAAAGAAAGGTGAAGGGAAGTGTGTTTCTTGCCTATGAATATTATAACAAATTATCACAAACTTAGGGACTTTATACACATTTATTATAATTACAGAGGTCAAAAGTCCAAAATGAATCTTACTGGGCTGTATCTCTTTGGAGGATTTAGGGAAGAATCTATTTCCTTGTTTTTTTCTACTTTCAGAATCTGCCTGTATTCTTTGACTCCTGGTCCCCTTCCTCCATCTTCAAAACCAGCAATGTTGGGCTGAGTCCTTCTCAGGTTGCATCTTTTTAGTTTGCTGTTTGGCTACCTTATTCCATTTTTAAGGACTCCTATGATTACATTGGGCCCACCCAGAAAATCAAGGATCATCTTCCTATTTGAAGGTCAGCTGATTGATTAACACCCTTCATTCCCTTTTACCATGTAAGGTAATATATCTGCAATGTAGCTTCTGTTCCTGTCATCCCACAGAAAGTGGTCTTGCAAACTTCACCAAAGACTTCTCTGTCCATAAATCCAAAGGAGATTTTTCAGTCCTTGTTCTTCCTGATGTCAGCAGCAGCAGATAACAGCACTGGACATGCCCAACAACCCCTCCCCCCATCTTTCTGAAAACACTCTCTTTTTTCCCTCTGCTTCTGACCATAACATCACCTCCTCTTAGTCTCTCCCATACTTGTTTGCCTGCCTATTCTCAGTCTCTGTCAATGGCTGCTAGTCCTAGATCCACCCATTAAGTACTACCCCTCCTTTTTGGGCTTCATCTGGGTCACATTCTCTTCTTCCTCTGTTCTTCTTCTCATAGCTGGGTGTGTGGAGTGGAGGCAGAGGACCTCAGGAGATCCTAAGGTTTTAATTACCACCTTTACTACATTGACAAAACCTTTATCTCTGAATGCTATCTTGAGCTCCAGACTTTGATATCCTATTGCCTCCAGGACACCTCCACCAAACATTCTCCATAGACATGCACATCTTTGTATATCCAGCACTGAACTTCTCATTTTCCACTCAAACTTGCTCTTCCAGTCTTTCCCATATCCATAAATGTCACCTATAAGTCACTCAAATCAGAGGCCTGTCTAATTGTCATCATTGATGCCTCCTCTTCTTCAGGCCCCAAATCAAGTTAGTTTTTGTGTAATAATATATTACTGATTTCAGCTCCTAAATCTCTCTCAGGTCCTCCCTTCTTCTCCACTTCTGTTTCCCCTACTATAATTTATGATCCATCATCTCATAAGCAGATGATTGTCCTGGATTTACTGTATTTGCACTTGCCTTGTCATTCCATTCTCCCACTGGTGTTTGAGAATCTTGTCTAACACACGTCATACCCAGTAATTTTCTTGCCCCTCCACCCACTACCATCACCTCTACACCCTCTTATTTAACATCCTGTTTAACATTAGTGTCTTTGGCTTTAAAGATAGTCTAAAAGCCTTGCTCTACCCTTATAGAATCCTTTACAAATGACCTAGCCTCTGCCTCCCTCTTCAGCCTCATACAATATCCTTCTTCCCCTTGTAGTCTACCCTTTAGCCATAATTAACCACTTTAAATTTCTTGAAATCTTCATGCTCTCTCAGAGGCTGTAATCTTTATACATCAAATTTCTTCTGCTTGATCACTTCTTTCTCTGCCATTCCCCTTTATCCTCACTCCATTTTGGACTAAGGACAGACTAATTTAGTCCCAGTCACAAGTCAAGTAACAGTTTTTCAAGGGAGGCCTTCCCTGAGTAACTCAGCCTAGTTAAGAGTCTTGTATCCTAGAGCATGGAATGGTCTTCCATCTTTTTGTGTCTTCTTCAATTTCTTTCATGAGTGTTCTGTAGTTCCTTGAGTACAGATCCTTTACCCTTTGGTTAGGTTTATTCCCAGGTACCTTATGGTTCTTGGTGCTATAGTAAATGGAATTGATTCTCTAATTTCCCTTTCTGTATTTTCATTGTTAGGGTATAAGAAAGCCACTGCTCTTGGATCAGAAGAATAAACATTGTTAAAATGTTTATACTGCCTAGAGCAATCTATACTTTTAATGCCATTCTGATCAAAATTCCACCCGTATTTTTCAAACTACTGGAGCAAATAATCCTTAGATTTGTATGGAATCAGAAGAGACCCCGAATCATTAAGGAAATGTTGAAAAACAAAAATAAAACTGGGGGCATCACGTTACCTGATTTCAAGCTTTACTACAAAGCTGTGACCACCAAGACAGCATGGTACTGGCATAAAAATAGACAAATAGACCAGTGGAACAGAGTATAGAGCCCAGATATGGACCCTAAACTCTATGGTCAAATAATCTTCAACAAAACAGGAAAAAATATACAGTGGAATAAAGACAGTCTCTTCAATAAATGGTGCTGGGAAACTGGACAGCTATATGTAGAAGAATGAAACTCGACCATTCTCTTACACTGTACACAAAGATAAACTCAAAATGGATAAAAGACCTCAATGTGAGACAGGAATCCATCAAAATCCTAGAGGAGAACAGAGGCAGTAACCTCTTTGATATCAGCCACAGCAACTTCTTTCATGATATGTCTCCAAAGGCAAAGGAAACAAAAGGGAAAATGAGCTTTTGGGACTTCATCAAGAACAAAAGCTTCTGCTCAGCAAAGGAAACAGTCAAGAAAACAAAGAGGCAACCCACGGAATGGGAGAAGATATTTGAAAATTACAGTAGAGACAAAGGTTGATATCCAGTATCTATAAAGAACTCCTCAGGGGCACCTGGGTGGCTCAGTTGATTGAGCTGCTGCCTTCGGCTTGGGTCATGATCTCAGGGTCCTGGGGTCGAGTCCCGCATCGAGCTCTCTGCTTGGCGGGGAGCCTGCTTCCTCCTCTCTCTCTCTCTCTCTGCCTGCCTCTCTACCTGCTTGTGATCTCTCTATGTCAAATAAATGAATAAAATCTTAAAAAAAAAAGAACTCCTCAAACTCAACACACACAAAACAGACAATCATGTCAAAAAATGGGCAGAAGATATGAACAGACACTTCTCCAATGAAGACATACAAATGGCTATCAGACACATGAAAAAATGTTCATCATCACTAGCCATCAGGCAGATTCAAATCAAAACTACATTGAGATATCACCTTACACCAGTTAGAATGGCCAAAATTAGCAAGACAGGAAACAACATGTGTTGGAGAGGACATGGAGAAAAGGGAACCCTCTTCCACTGTTGGTGGGAATGCAAGTTGGTGCAGCCACTTTGGAGAACAGTGTGGAGATTCTTCAAGAAATTAAAACTAGAGCTTCCCTATGACCCTGCAATTGCTCTACTGAGTATTGACCCCAAAGATACAGATGTAGTGAAAAGAAGGGCCATCTGTACCCCAATGTTCATATCGGCAATGTCTACAATAGCCAAATTGTGGAAAGAACCAAGATGCCCTTCAACAGACAAATGGATAAGGAAGATGTAGTCCATATACACTATGGAGTATTATGCCTCCATCAGAAAGGATGAATACCTGAGGAGTCAAGATGGCGGAGAAATAGCAGGCTGAGACTACTTCAGCTAGCCGGAGATCAGCTAGATAGCTTATCTAAAGATTGCAAACACCTGAAAATCCATCGGCAGATCGAAGAGAAGAAGAACAGCAATTCTGGAAACAGAAAAACAACCACTTTCTGAAAGGTAGGACCGTCGGAGAAGTGAATCCAAAGC
>NC_081575.1:2991996-3020309 GCF_022355385.1 Mustela nigripes | reverse complement strand
AGCAACATGGACGGGACTGGAAGAGATTATGCTGAGTGAAATAAGTCAAGCAGAGAGAGTCAATTATCATATGGTTTCACTTATTTGTGGAGCATAACAAATAGCATGCAGGACATGGGGAGTTAGGAGAAGGGAGTTGGGGTAAATTGGAAGGGGAGGTGAACCATGAGAGACTATGAACTCAGAAAAACATTCTGAGGGGTTTCAAGTAGTAGGGGGGATGGGAGGTTGGGGGAACCAGGTGGTGGGTATTATAGAGGGCACCGATTGCATGGAGCACTGGGTGTGGTGCTAAAACAATGAATACTGTTACAGTGTAAAGAAATAAAAAAATTTAAAAGAAAAGATTCTTGTATCCTTGGGGCACCTGGCTGGCTCAGTGGGTTAAGCCTCTGCCTTCGGCTCAGGTCATGATCCCAGGGTCCTGGGATGGAGTCCCATATCAGGCTCTCTGCTCGGTGGGGAGCCTGCTTCCTCCTCTCTCTGCATACCTATGATCTTTCTGTGCCAAATAAATTTAAAAATTAAAAAAAAAAGATTCTTTTATCTTTGTTCCCCTAGCCCCTAACCTCCAGTGTTCTCATGTCATTTTTCCTTTTTCTCTACCATTAGATTGTACCTCTTTAAAATATACCCCATAACTGTCTTCACTGCAGAAACACCAGAACTTTGCAGAGGATTTGGCACTCATGCCAAAAAAGGGGGGGGGCTTTCAGTAAATATCTGCTGAGCAAATGAAGTCCTTTCCATTTGTTGCAACTAACATAATAAAACTGGCCAGCATCTTGCAAATACTATAATAATCACTAAGGCCATGCAGAGGACATGGCCCATGGACAATATACAAACACAATTTTGTAACCTACTCCTTGGACCTCCTCCACTATCTCCAGAATGTTTGGATGCTAGGAGATACACACCCATAGCCAGGCCCTGGAAAAGAAGTGATTCTGCCTGGCTCAGCCTGCTTCACTGAGTTATGGCAACCTCCAACAAACATCAGAAATTTTCCGAACTACAAACACTAAATAAGTGGGATGGAATTTTGTTCAGTGTGTGGGGCCTTAAGTGGATCATATGACTTCTCTGATTCTTAGTTTTATAATCTGTCAATCTGCCTGCTTCCCCCCCTCTCTGTGCCTGCCTCTCTGCCTCCTTGTGATCTCTCTCTGTCAAATAAATAAATAAAATCTTAAAAAATAGAAAGAAGGAAATTCAAATACTTACCACATATCAGGTATTTAATACATATTATCCCATAATTACAACACAAGTATCCATCCTCCCTCAAAAGCAGACTTTTTCTCAAGGAAGAGATTTTTTTCTCAGAGAACAACCAAGATGAAATTTAAAAATCCAAAATAAAGAAAGCCATAAATTATCAACCCATATTGGAAAGCAAATAATTGCATTGAGAAATGTGACAATACCTTACACTTTGCTCTGATCTGATTACAGCTCAAGGGATAAATATGAACATGGCAGTCAGATTTTACCCTTCCAGCCACCAGGACTCTAGGACTTCAGGAGCATTGGATTTCCTTCCCTTCAAAGCCTACTCTTCTGTCATTTGCACCCAAAATGCACACTGCACATTTCCTTCATGTAAACAAAAACTGTTTCTGACTGTCTTGTACACAGACACAATTGACTTCAACTCCAATAAAATTGGCTGGAATCCTAGATTATCAGACCCAGAAGGGCTCTTAAAGATCACGTAGCTCAAGATACTCATTATACATGATAATATTTGAGAACCAGAAGTGCGGAAAGGCCTATCCCAAGTCAGTAACAGTGTTTGTTTTTTTTGGTTTTGGGTTCTTTGCACCAGTTTTATTAGATATAATTGACATACATCACCGTATAAGTTTAATGTGTACAGTATAATGGTTTGACAAACAGGTTGTGAAATGATTACTACAATAAATTAAGTGAACATCCATCTTCTCATATAATACAATAAAAAATACTTGTAAGAGAACTATTAGGATTTACTCTCTTAATAACTTTCTTATATATCATACAGCAGTGTTAACTATAGTCATCATGTTGTCCATGACATCCCTAGTACTTATTTTAAAACTGGAAGTTTGTACTTTTGACCACTTTTATCCAATTCCTTGTCCTTCCACCCTTGCTTCTGGTAAACACAAATCTGATTTTTCTTTCTTTGAGAATTTTTTTGATACTACACGTGAGTAAGATCATATATTATTTGTCTTTCTATTTCTGACTTATTTCACTTGGCATAATGCCCTCAGGGCTCATCCATGTTGTTCCAAATGGCAGTATTTCCTCATGTTTTATGGCTGTATTAATATTATATGGTGTGTGTGCACATGTGTATGCATGTGCCCCACAGCTTCTTCAACCATTCATCCATTGATGGGTTCTTAGGTTGTTTCCATGTATTGGCTATTATAAATAATGTTGCTATGAACATGGGGGTACAGATATCTTTTTAAATTAATGTTTTAATTTCTTTGGATATATTCCCAGACGTGGAATTCTTGGATTATAAGATAGTTCTATTTTTAATTTCTTGGAGATACTTCATACTGTTCTATGGTGGCTGTACCAATTTACAATCCTAGTAACAGTGCACAACTATTTCTTTTTTTCCACATTCTTGCCAGAATTTTTTATCTCTTATCTTTTTGGGATTTAAAAAATTACATTTATAATTTCAATGAAGTATAAATAAGATACAGTGTTATATTTAGTTTGAGGTATATAGTATAATGATTCAACATTCTATACATTATTCAATGCTTATCGTAATAAGTGTACTTTTTTTAAAGATTTTATTTATTTATTTGACAGAGAGAAATTACAAGTACACTGAGAGGCAGGCAGAGAGAGAGAGAAGGAAGCAGGCTCCCTGCTGAGCAGAGAGCCCGATGCGGGACTCGATCCCAGGACCCTGAGATCATGACCTGAGCCGAAGGCAGCGGCTTAACCCACTGAGCCACCCAGGCGCCCCAATAAGTGTACTTTTAATTGCCTTTATTTTCCTCACCTCCCCAAGTTTCCCTCTGGCAACCACCAGTTTTACTTATATTTAAAAGTCTGGGGGGTTTTGTATCTTTTTTTATTTGTTCGCTTGTTTTTTTTATTTTTATATGAATGAAATCATCTGTATTTGTTTTTCTCTGTTTGACTTATTTCACTTAGCATTATAACCTCTAGGTCCATCCATGTTGTTGTAAGTGGCAAGACTTCATTCTTTTTCATGGCTGAGTAATATTTCATGGTAGATACATACCACCTCTTCCTTATCGATTCATCTATTGATGGACACTAGTGCTGCTTCCATATCTTGGCTATTGTAAATAATTCTGCAATTAACATAGAGGTGCATATATCTTTTTGAATTAGGGTTTTTGCTTTCTTTGAGTAAATACTCACTAGTGGAATTACTAGAATATATGGTCCTTCTTTCTTTCTATCTTTCGTTTTTTAAGGAAAATCAATACTGTTTTCCATAGTGGTTGCACCAATTTACATTCTTACCAACAGTTCATGATGTTTCATTTTTTCCACATCTTCACCAACTCTTATTATATTGTCTTTTTTATTCTAGCTACTCTGACAGGCATAAGGTGATATCTTATTATGATTTTGATTTGCATTTCTCAGATGATTAGTGATGTTTTTAACATCTTTTCATGTTTCTGTTGACCATTTGTATGTCTTATTTGGAAGCAGTGCCTATTCAGGTCTGCCCATTTTTAAATTAGAATATTATTGTTATTTTGTGTTGCATTATATAAGTTCCTTGCATATTTTGGATATGAACCCCTTATTACCTTTGAAAATACCCCTTATTACAATTTGAAAATATCTTCTCTCATTCAGTAGGCTTGCCTTTTCATTTTGCTGATAGTTTCCTTCACTTCAGAAAACCTTTTTATTTTGGTGTAGTCCCAATAGTTTATTTTTGCTTTTGTTTCTGTTTCCTGAGGAGAAATATCTAGAAAAATGGTGTGACAGCCAAAGTCAAATAAATTACTGCTTATAGTTTCTTCTAGGAGTTTTATGGTCTCAGGTATCTCACTTTTAGGTCTTAAAATAATTTTGAGTTTTTCTTTGTGTGTGGCATAAGAAAGTAGTACAGTTTTATTCTTTTCATATAATTGTCCAGTTTTCCCAACATCATTGGTTGAAGAGACTGTCTTTTCCTCACTTTGTGTTCTGGACTCCTTTGTCATAGATTAATTGACTATATAAGCACGGGTTCATTTCTGGGCTCCTTATTCTGTTACATTGATTGTGTGTTCCTGATCTTAGAGGAAAATCTCTCGGTTTACCATTGAGTATGATGTTAGCAATGGGTTTTTCATATATGGCCTTTATTATATTGAAGTATGTGTCCTCTAAACTTACTTGGTTGAGTTTTCTCATTACAAAAGGACATTATACTTTGTCAAAATTTTTTTCCCGAATCTATCAAAACAATTTTATGGTTTGTATTTTTTCTATTGTTAATCTATAAAGAACTCCTCAAACTCAACACACACAAAACAGATAATCAGGTCAAAAAACAGGCAGAAGACACATTTCCAAAGAAGACATACAAATTGCTAACAGACACATGAAAAAATGTTTATCATCATTAGCCAACAAGGAAATTCAAATCAAAACCACATTGACATACCACCTTACACCAGTTAGAATGGCAAGAATTGACAAGGCAAGAAACAACAAATGTTGGAGAGGATGTGTAGAAAGGGGAACCCTCTTACACTGTTGGTGGGAGTGCAAATTGGTATAGCCACTTTGGAAAATGGTGTGGAGATTCCCTATTGTAGGCTCTCTATGACCCTGCAATTGCACTACTGGGTACTGACCCCAAAGATGCAGATGTACTGAAATCTCTACCCCAATGTTCATAGTAGCAATGGCCAGTCACCAAACTGTGGAAAGAACCAGGATGCCCTTCAACAGATGACTGGGTAAAGAAGATATGGTCCATGTACACAATAGACTATTATGCCTCCCTCAGAAAGGATGAATACCAAATATTTGTACCAACATGGACGGGACTGGAAGAGAGTATGCTGAGTGAAATAAGTCAAGCAGAGACAGTCAATTATCATATGATTTCACTAATTTGTGGAGCATAAGGAATAACATGGAGGACATGGGGAGATCGAGAGGAGAAGGGAGTTGGGGGAAATGGGAGGGGGAGATGAACCATGAGAGACTGTGGATTCTGAAAAACAATCTGAGGGTTTTGGAGGAGCAGGGGGGTGGGAGGTTGTGTGAACCTGGTAGTGGGTATTGTGGAGGGCACGTATTGCATGGAGCACTGGGTGTGGTGCATAAACAATGAATTCTGGAACACTGAAAAGAAATTTTAAAAATAAATTAAAAAAATAAATATAAGGCATTTTGTTTAAAAGCCTGTTTTGTCTAATATAAGTTATTGCTACCCCAGCTTTCTTTTCACTTTCATTTGCATGACGAAGGTCTTTCTCTTTGCTTTCAATCTCCATGTGTCTTGAGATCTGAGTGAATCTCTTAGAGGTACCATATAAATGGGTCTTGGTTTTATCCATTTTGTTACCCTATGTCTTTTGATTAGAATATTTCTTCCACATACATTGAAAGTAATTATTGATAGGTATGTACTTATTGCCATTTTGTTATTTGTTTTATGGTTGGTTTTGTAGTTCTCTATTCCTTTCTTTTCTTGTTCACTTTCCTTGTGGTTTGACGTCTTCCTTTAATGTTACACTTGAGTTCCTTTTTCTTTTATGTGTGTATCTATGATAGGTTTTTAAATTTTGAATGTGTATCTATGATAGGTTTTTTTAAATCATTTTTTATTTATATTCAGCATAACAGTATTCATTGTTTTTGTACCACACCCAGTGCACCATGCAATCCGTGCCCTTTATAATACCCACCACCTGGTTCCCCCAACCTCCCCCCCCCCCCCCACTACTTGAAACCCCTCAGAATGTTTTTCCGAGTTCATAGTCTTTTATGGTTCACCTCCCTTTCCAATTCCCCCAACTCCCTTCTCCTAACTCCCCATGTCCTCCATGCTATTTGGTATGCTCCACAAATAAGTGAGACCATATGATAATTGACTCTCTCTGCTTGACTCAGCATAATCTCTTCCAGTCCCGTCCATGTTGCTACAAAAGTTGGGTATTCATCTTTTCTGATGGAGGCATAATACTCCATAGTGTATATGGACCACATCTTCCTTATCCATTCGTCTGTTGAAGGGCATCTTGGTTCTTTACACAGTTTGGCAACCATGGCCATTGCTGCTATGATAGGTTTTTAAATTTTAAATTATAACATCTTATGTCTATACTGGTCTGTATTAGTTGATGGTCACTTAAGTTTGAAACCATCTAAAAGCACTAAATATTTATGTCCCACATACAGATTTTATGCATACGAAGTCATAGTATTTTATGTCCTTTTATTTTGTAAATCCCTTGCCTGATTCCTATAGATGTAATTGATTTTACTGCTTTTGATCTTTAACCTTCCCACTGGTTTATGGGTAATTAATCTATTATTATTACCTTTATTATATGTTTGCCTTTACCTATGAAATTTTTTCCTTTCCTAATTTTCTTTCTCTTGATTATGGCTTTTTATTTCCACTCATTGATTTCCTTTTAAAGTTTCTTAGAAGGGTGTTTTAGTGGAACTTTTTATTTCTCTAGGAAACTATCTCTTCTGTTCTGAATGATAGACATGCTGGGTAGAGTACTCTTGGCTGAAATTGTTTTTTCTTTCAGCACTTTGAATATATCATGCCACTTTCTTCTAGCCTGCAAAATTTATGCTGAGAAATCAGCTGATAGCCTTATGGGGTTTCCCTTCTATAAAAAGGTTTTCTTCTACTGCCTTTAAAATTCTTTGTCACTACTTTTTGTCATTTTAATTATTTTTAAAAATTTTACTCATTCTTGTTTAAAGTTTTTATTTAAATTCTAGTTAGTTAACATATAGTATACAATTGGTGTCGGGAAGAATTTTGTAATTCAGTACTTATATATAACATCCAGTGCTCATCACACCATGTGCTCTCCTTAATACCTATCATTCATTTAGTCCATCCTTACCCACCTCCCCCATCAACCCTCAGTTTGCTCTTTTTAGTTAAGAATCTCTTATAGTCTGCCTCCCTCTGTTTATTCCCTTTCCCTAATGTTCATCTGTTTCATTACTTAAATTCCATATATGAATGAAATCATATATTTGTCTTTTTCTGACTTGTTTTGGTTATCATAATACACTCTGGCTTCATCCATGCCATTGCAAAAGGCAAGATTTCATTCTTTTGATGACTGAGTAATATTCCATTGTAGATATGTAGCACCTCTTCTTTATCCATTCATCAGTCAATAGATATTTGG
The DNA here is from genome assembly GCF_022355385.1 of Mustela nigripes. Lineage (NCBI taxonomy): Eukaryota > Metazoa > Chordata > Mammalia > Carnivora > Mustelidae > Mustela > Mustela nigripes. The sequence goes on along the minus strand of NC_081575.1, from coordinate 3,012,921 downwards.
GTTTTTTTCATAACTTAGCTATTGTTGAAAATGATACTATAAACATCAGGGTGCATGGGTCTTTTTGAATCACTATTTTTGTATCCTTTGAGTAAATACCTAATAGTGCATATGCTGAATCATAGGGTAGTTCCATTTTTAACTTTTTGAGGAACCTTCATACTGTTTTCCAGAGTGGCTGCCATTTTTGTTATTATGTGTCTTGGTGTGGGCCTTCTTGGATTAATTTGTTGAAGGCTCTCTATGCTTCCTGAATCTAAATGTGTGTTTTCAACAGATTACAGACATTTTCAGTTATTATTTCTTTAAGTAAGTTTTCTGTCCCCTTCTCTCTCTATGCTTTTGGTATCCCCATAATGTGAATGCTATTATGCTTATGATGTTACCTATACTTAGTCTCATTTTATTCTTTTTTTTTTTTATTTTTGCTGACCAGCTTGATTGATTTTCATTGCTCTGTTTTTCAGATCACTGATCTGTTCTGCATACTTTAATTTGTTATTGATATCCTCTAGTGTATTTTTATTTCAGTTATTGAGTTCTTCTTCTTGGACTGGTCCTTTTTTATATTTTCTATCTCTTTTTTGGAGATCTCACTGAGATCCACCAATCTTTTCTCAGGTCCAGTGAATATATTTATGGACATGACTTTGAATTCTTTATCAGGAATATTGTTTATCTCCATTTCATTGAGTTATTTTGTTATAGTTTTGGCCTGTTCTTTCATTTAGAATATATTTCCTTGTCTCTTCATTTTTTCTTAATTCGCTGTGTATTTTTTTCTATGTATTAGGGAAATCAGCTATGTCTCCTGATCTTGAAAATAGTAAAAATGAAAGAAAGAAAGAAAGAAGGAAAGAAAGAAAGAAAGAAAGAAAAGAAAAGGGAAGGAAGGAAGGAAGGAAAGGAAGTATAAAAGAAAGAAAGAGAGAGAAAGAAAGAAAAAAAAGTGAGAGTAAAAGAGAAGAAAGGAAAGAGGTGGCCTTCTGAAGAAGTTCTGTGGTGCCCTGTAGTGTAATACCCCTTGTTCACCAGAACCAGGCTCTCCAGGGCTATCTCCTTATGTAGGCTTCATGCATTCTACTGCTGTGACTGAGCTACATTTTCCTTCAGTCCAGCTGGCTGCAATGGCCTACTTTGACTGCTGTGGGCAATCTGGGCAGGGTTTGGTCCATGTATTCTTAAGAGATCTGTCCAGGGCCACCACAGGCTTGTAGTCGGGTGGTGACAGCAATCAGACCAGATGCCTACCTTCAACCCATCTGCAATTGTACCAAACTGGAGTGTTCTATCCCTGTGCTACTCTAGAGAGGCTCTTGTTGGTTGGCATGACCAATAGTGAGACCAGATTCCTAACCCCAGTTCATGTGTTGGAGCTGTAGTTATACTGAACTGCAGGGCACTTTCCCTGTGCTGCCCTATGAGAGGCTTTCATTGGTGGAAAGGCTGTCAGTCAGACAAGGTGCCTATCCCTAGTCCATCCGTAAGGCTGTAGTTGCACTGATCAGCAGGATGTTGCCTTTGTGTTGCCAACTATAAAGTTTGGCTATTGTGACTGTGGGTGCACTGGTATGTGCTTTTCCCCCTCTCCCTAGGGCAGGAGTCTCTGGAATAGTGCCATTCCCTGGTCCCTGCCAGAGTTGCTTGTAGGGTATATCAGGGAAGGAGTCACTTTGGAGGGATGCCTGGTAAGTGGGACAAGTTGGATGGGGCAGATCCACAGGGGAATTGGGGGGTAGGGAATGCAGTGCTAACAAAATAGGCAGAGAGTGTTTCTACTGATTTCCGCATGGGTGTGGCTATCTAGGCTGGGGTGGGGAGAAAAATGGTACATGCCAACACCTTTTTTCTTCAAGAATTCACCTAAAGATTTCTGTCCCTCCAGAATATATTCTGAAATTAGTAAATAAATTTCCTTGATATATATTCCAGATGTATTTCAAACTGCTGCTTCTGTTCTGTGTCTCAGCCAGGTTGTTATGCTGGCTCTTTGAGGGTGGACTTAATTTCTTATCACTCTCCAGCTCTTGTGGAGCTAAAGCCACTGTTTTTAAGGTACCCAGAGTTAATCTTCACTGATTGTAAAAACTCACAAAGTTAAGCTCAATTGGTTTTCAAAGCTAGATGTTATGGGAGTTTGTCTTCTCTGTGTGGGTTTCCTGAGCCTGGGGTGCCTGTTGTTGGTTTAATCCCCTTATTTCTCAATGCTTGTCGTGTCCCTCTCATTTGTGATTAGGCTTATGGGGGCTTTGGCTCCCAACTGTTTCTTTGCTTCTCCTACCCTTTTTGATGTGGCTTCTACTCTAAGATTAACTGTGGAGTCTGTTTAGCAGTCTTCAGGTCATTTAAATAATTTGTTGTACAGATGTAGCTGTTAGATGTGTCTGTAGGATTAGGTGAGACCAGGATCCCCTTATTCTGTCATTTTCCTGTCTCTTATCTTTTTGATGATAAGTATTCTAACAGGTATGATGTGAATATCATTGTGGTTTTGATTTGCATTCCCTAATAATGGGTTGAAGAGATTTTTTTCATGTACTTGTTAGCCATTCATACATCTTCTTTGGAAAAATGTCTACTCAGGTCCTTTGCCTGTTTTTTAGAAAATTAATTATTTATTTAAGAGAGATACAGAGGTGCAGTGGGGGGGCCAAAAGAGAAGGGAGAGAGAATCTTGAGCAGATTCCCCACTAAGTGTGGAGACAGAGATCATTCCCCACTAAGTGTGGAGACCCTGAGATCATGACCTGAGCCAAAATCAAGAGTCAGACACAACCGACTGAACCACTCAGGTGCCTTTTGCCCATTTTTCAATTGGATAATTATTATTTTGCTCTTGACTTGTATGATTTTCTTATTTTTGGGGTATTAACCCCTTATCAGGTATATGGTTTGCAAAAATTTTTTACAGTTCCATAGGTTGTCTTTTCATTTTGTTGATGGTGTCTTTTGCTGTGTGGAAGATTTTTGGTTTGAGGCAGTCTCCCTTCTTTATTTTTGATTGTGTGGATTTTGCTTTCTTTGCTGTCATATCACAAGAATTACCAGGACCCATGTCAAGGAGTTTTTTTTTTCCTATATTTTCTTCTAGGTGTTCAATGTTTCAGGTCTTACATTTAAATCTTTAATCCATTTTGAGTTAATTTTTGTGAGTGATGTAAGACAGCAGTATTGTTTCATTCTTTTATATGTAAATATTCAATTTTCCCACACTCTATTGAAGAGACTGACTTTCCTCCAGAAAGTATTCTTGGCTCCCTTCTCAAATATTGATTGTAGATGCTTGGTTTTATTTCTTAATTCTTTTCCATTGGTCTATTTATTTTTTTGTTTATGCCAGTACTGTACTGTTTTGACTACTGTAGATTTATAGTATACCTGGAAATCAAAAAATGTGATGACTCCCACTTTGTTCTTTCTCAGGCTTGCTTCAGCTATTCAGTGTCTTTTGTGGTTACATATAAATTTTAGGATTCTTTTTTCTACTTTTGTTAAAAATCCCATTAGAGTATTAATAATGACTGTATTGAATCTATCAATCATTTTTGGTAGTATAAGATTTTAGAAGTATTAATTCTTATGATCCATGAACATGGCGTACTTTTGCATTTATTTATGTCTTTGATTTCTTTCATAAGTCTTATAGTTTTCAGAATAGTGATCTTTCACCTCCTTGGTTAAGTTTATACCTCAGTATTTTATTCTTTTTGGTACTATTTTAAATGGGGTCATTTTTATATTTCTTTCTCAGATAATCCAGTTAGTGTATAGAAGCATTACTCACTTTGCATGTTTATTTTATATCCTGCTACTTTACTGAATTAATTAGATCCAGCATTTTTTCTAGAGTAGGATTTTCTATATATAAAGTCATGCCATTTGCAAATTGAATCAGTTTTACTTCTTCCTTTTCAATTCTGATGCCTTTTATTTTTCTCTTGTCTGATTCCTCTGGCAAGGACTACCATACTACGTTGAATAGGAATGGTCAGAGTGCGACTCCTCTTTCCTGATCTTAGAGGAAAAACTTTCAACTTTTCACTATTGAGTATGATGTTGGCTGTGATGCTTATCATTTATGGCCTTTATTATATTGATATGTGTTCTTTCTATACCCAACTGGTTAAGAGTTTTTATCATGAGTTTTTATCATTTTGTCAAATGCTCTTTCTACATCTCAGATGATAATATGATTTTTTCCTTTCATTTAATTAATGCCTTTGTTACATGGATTTGTGTATGTTGAAACGTCCTTGTATCCTAAGTGTAAATTCCATCTGATCATGGTGAATGATCCTTTTACTGTGTTGCTGAATTTATTTTTCTAGTATTTTATTGAGAATTTTTGTATCCATATTCATCAGGGATATTGATCCATAGTTTTCTAGTAGTGTCATTTCATGGCTTTGGTATCAGGTAATGCTGGCCTCATAAAATAAGTTTGGGAGTATTTTCTCCTCTTTTATTTTCTGGAAGAGTTTGAGAAGGGTTGGCATTAATTTTTAAATGTCTGAGGAATTCACCAGTGAAGCCATTTGGTCCTGGGCTTATCTTCATTGAGGAGTTTTTGATTACCGAATCAATTTCCTTACTAATAATTAGTATATTAATAATTTCTGTTTTTTCCTGATTCAGTCTTTGTGTGTTCCAGTATGTATTCAGTAGGTTGTATGTTTCTAAGAATTTTCTACTTCCTTTAGGCTGTCCAGATTTTTGGTGCATAGTTACTTATACTCTTCTCTTAGGATCTGATGCATTTATATAGTATCAGTTGTAATCTATCGTTGTTCATATGTAATTCTGATGATTTGGGTCTTCTCTCTTTTTATCTCAGTTAGTTTAGCTAAAGGTTTGTCAATCTGATATTTTAAGAACCAACTCAAAGTTTGGTTAATATTATTTATTGTTTTCCTGTCCTCAATTTTATTTATTTTTTAAGTTTTAATTTAAATTCTAGTTAACATACAGTGTAATATTCATTATGGTAGTACAATATAATGATTTAACACTTCCATACAGCACCTGGTGCTCATCACAAGTGCACTCCTTAATTCCCAACAGCTATTTAACCCATCTCCCCATGAACCTCACTTCTGGTAACTATTGTTTTTTTTCCTCTATAGTTAATAGTCTGTTTCTTCTTTTGCCTCTCTCTTTTGTTCTCCTTTGTTCTTTTTTTTTTCATTTTTAAATTCCACGTATGACTAAAATCATATGGTATTTGTCTTTCTCTGACTGACTTATTTTGCTAACATTGTACTATTTAGCTCCATCCATGTCATTGCAAATGGCAAGATTTCATTCTTACTTTTTTCTTTTTAGAAAGGGAGAAAGAGCAAGAGCAAGAGTGAAAAGAAGGGAAGATCAGAGGGAAAGGGAGAAACCCCACGCAGGATCCACACCCACTGAGGTCTCCATCTCACAACCCTGAGATCATGACCTGAGCCAAAACCAAGAGTCAGATGTTCAAATGACCATGCCACCCAAGTGCCCCACACTAAAAGATTTATCTGCTCGTAGTGTCCTTGGGCAGGTGAGGCCTGCTTTTAGGGTCTATTTTTTGGTGAGGCAACCATCTGAGTTCTGAAATCAGGGGTAGGTAGTGTCTCTGGCTGAGACCAGTTGAATAAAACTGCTGACTTGTTTCCTCACAAATGTGAGTCCAGAGGATGGGCTCTGTGATTTCCTGGAATCTCTGGGCAGGGTTACTAGATGTTCAGGACTGGGTACTATATTCAGTAGCAGGTGGAGCTATGAATTAGTTTTCCTGACCTGGTGGGGCAACAGGATAGGACCCAGGGCCTGCATGTCTCATTGTTTGGGGACCCAAACAAGACCAGGGTGTGCACTGAATATCCTGGTCATGTAAGGACACTGGTTTTGCTCTGTAGATAGGGAAAGCCATGGGCTGTTCTTTCTGTTCAAGTGTCACTGTCTGTAAGGTTGTTGAATAAGCTATGCACCTTCTATGCTCTGGTAAGCTTCCCCAATCAGGCAGGCTAAAGTCTGTTCAGCAATAAGCAGGATAAGCAGTAAACTACAAATTAGTTTCCCTTCCTAAGTGCAGTGGGAGAAGCAGCTCCAACACCAGTAGAGCCTTTTATTTGTTGCCTTAACTCAAGCCTAACCACACCCCAAATTCCCTGGCTGAATAGGACTTCCGGCTTCACTCTGCAAACTATGATCTCTGTCTTCCCTTCTCTCAGCTTGAGAACTGCTGGGTTGCACAGTTTTCAGGTGTTTTTAGCAGCCTTTCTGGTCAAATGAAACTCTCTACAGCAGGTAGGGCTATGTCTCAGCTCCCTTACCTGGGTTGGAGAGGGGAGGGACTGCTTTAGGCTACTGTCAATTTCCCAGAAAGGCTCTCTGTTTGGAAAAGGCTGGGAGCTACCCTTAGCCAATTCTATGACATAATCCCACTGCCCATGCATAGCAGAGGAATCCTCCATGCCTGCTCTGAGGGTGACCTACTCTGCCTGCTCACCTCTCAGCTCAAGCACCACTGGGCTGCACAGCTTCCAGGAGTTCTCACTAGTCCTTCTGATTACATGGGACTAGAAAGCACTTTACATGGGTGGGTGGGGGAGTAATAACTCAGCACTTTGCCAGCGTGTGGCTAAACTGAGCACTAGGTCCAGAAAAACTCCTCATTTAAGGATCCAAATCAGGTGGATCTGCACCTCACTGAGTTCCCAGGTCAGACTATGTCCCCATTTTGGTGCTGTAGATGAGCAGAGTCACTAGTTGAGATTATTGCTTGGGCACTGCAGGTACAAACTCAGTCTGCTGGTTATTACAAGCCCCTCCTTTTTCTCCCTCACAATCAGATTCCAATGGTTAGTTCATGCAAATTCTCCTACAGTCCTCATGGTGTGAGACTAGAGTAGGGCCTTCCACAAAGCTGGGGAAGGCTGGTTGTCCTCCCTGCGTTCTCTTTTCCTACTGAAAGAACCAAAGGCTCTGGTGGGACCTCTTTGTGTGGTGATGAACTGTCCTGGAGGAGGGGCAATGTGCAGTCAACATGTAGCTGCTTCTCTTGCCCTTCTAATGTACTCTGTCTTGACTTCTGTGGTACAGTGGGGTGGGGTTTTAGCCTCAGTCCCATGTTCTAGGGTTCTCTCAGTGGTGTCTTGTCTGTGAATAGTTATTATTTGTTCTTCTTTTGAGGGGGAGAAAAATCAGAAGTGAGTTCTATGTCACCATTTTGGTGTTTGGATTATATTTATTCCCTACAACTAACAATTCCGATGATCTTCCATGTACAGTAGCTCATTCATCCTTAGTGTTCCCTGGAAGTTTTCATATTATATTTATGTTACATTGAGATTAACTGACTCCCCAAGGTCCTACAAGTGAAATCATTGTATAACCCAGATAAGAACTCATTATTCTTGCCTCCCAGTTTCTGTGTCTTTTTACCATTCATACTTGTTCAAACAACCATCAGCTTTCCACATGACCATGTTGATATCTCATTCTGCTCATGGGTTTGGACAGAGACTAATCTGGTTCAAAGCCTCTCATATGCTCACATATTAATACTTTTAAGAGGCAGCAGCCATCTCCCCAAGGTTCAGACTATGCTGCATCTGTCATCATGGCTCTTTCAAGGGATTTTAGTATGCTTGTGACCTAAAGCCAAAGTGTGTAGAACAAATTCCCAGATGAGATATCATTAACCTCAGCACCAGCCTTGGGTACCATCTCCCACTGACCTTAACCTGGGAAAGGCCTTTTAGTGTCATAGAAGCCGAGAAAAGTTGGGTGTAACTCATCATAGGAGACCAGCACAGCATGAATGTAGCTTGAGAAAATTAGACAGTTTCAGAGTCAGTATTAGCTAGTCCTCACATCAGCACAGAGGGGGTTTAGTGATGAATAAGACCTTGGATTTCGCTGGCTGATACGATTTCTACTAGGGTCTCACTAGCTTTCTACTTTGCCAGTAAACATTTATTAAGCTTTCCTAGTTTTCCCATGAAGAGACAGGGAGGGGACTGGCATTATTATTGGCTAGGTCTGTATTTCAGAAAGGGTTTCCAGCTTGAAGTATATAAAGATCCTACAGCCCTTGCCCAACTTGACACTAATAGGCACAAAACTATATGTGCTGGAATGCAGAGTTCTAAGCCTCCAGTCTAGTGCAGTTTACAGGGTTGTTCTGAGACCATGATAAAATTTAGTAGTCTGCAGTGTGACCTAGCAGTGTTATTATCTTTCATGGACTTCTTTTCATTTCATTTGAAACAAATGATCTGAAAAAAGGTAGGCTTTGGGATAGTGTAAATGTGCTGTTGTGTAGCAAGGCTGAATGGCTGTAAGCTTGAGAAACTCTAAGATCCTGGGTCTGTAAGAAGTTGACCTAGAATGGAGTCATCAACTCTAGAGGCCAGCAAGTGGATTTTCCCCAAAGCAGCTCACATGTACTGCTATCAACTTTCTGGGTTTATAGATGCCAACCTTCTGAGATTATAGGTCAGCAAGATGATGGCATATAGCCAGGTTCTCAGGAAGATGACAGGTTATGTCCCCACATCACCTCTTGGGTGAAGAACCACTATTTTCACCACCCATCCTAATGGGTAGAATGATTAGACAGCACAAATAAATTTGCTGTATATCTCATTATGGTCTTTTGCATTTCTGGGCCTTTGTGCATCTGTCTTTAATGTCCTTCTTTTCTTTGCCTGGCAAAGTCTGAACATCCTTTAAATCCCAGCTCAAAAATTATTTTATTCAATAAGCATTTGCTGAGCTTGGACTGTGGTTTTAGTTCTACATAGTGGTGTATAGGGGCAGCTCCTCTTTATAGGGCTTAGTCTAGTGGGAGATAGCAATGATACATGTTGGGATAGTGAAAGCAATGCAGAATGGAGTAGAAGCAAGCATGTAGCTGGTTTGTGATGGACGACAAGACATGAGAGACATGACCTTTCTTATGCAAACTGAGGGATGAGTAGGAGTCAGCCAGGTCAAAGCAGGAAGGGAAGCAAATTTCTAGGCTGAGAAAGCACCCTACATAAAGGCCCTAAGATACAGTAGTACTTGATGTGTTGTTGAAATGACTGATGCATTGTAAGTGATGCAGGCATTGTGGTAAGGAGATTGAGCAAGACTTTTAAAGCCAAGTTTATATTTTGGATTTTATTTTATGTGTAGCAGATACCACTGAAAGGTATTAAACAGGCAAGGGACATGATATGGTTTACAGTTTAAAAGGCTAGCCCTGGGGGCGCCTGGGTGGCTCAGTGGGTGAAGCCTCTGCCTTCGGCCCAGGTCATGATCCCAGGGTCCTGGGATCGAGTCCCGCATCGGGCTCTCTCCTTGGCGGGGAGCCTGCTTCTCCCTCTCTCTCTCTCTCTGCCTGCCTCTCTGCCTACTTGTGACCTCTCTGTCTCTCTCTGTCAAATAAACAAATAAAATCTTTTAAAAAAATAAATAAAAGGCTAGCCCTGTAGTGATCCACGTGAGATCATGATGAAGGCTTGGACTGGGGTGCTGGTAATGGTAGTGAGGAGTAGGTGGTACAACATGAAATTTAAATTATAGGCTAAGTGCACAAGATTGTCAGATGTGCTGAATGGGGGGATGAAAGAGAGGTGTCAAGATTTATTTCTGTGTTTTTGTATTGAGCATCTGGGCAAATGGTGCTACTTCTGTTAATTGATAAAGGAATGACCAAGGGAAGTACTGCATGTGTTGAGGAGTCAAGGATTTTGCTTTGAACATATTAAATTTAATATGAAAGAACTAGACTAGAGATGTTGAATTGCAATGAGAATTACTTTCCCTGTTTCCTGGGAGTAGGAGAATTTAGCAGAGGAAACAATGCAGGTGTTTTCTTCTCTTATTAGGTAATGAGACCCTTGAGTCAATCAAAGCTATGTTTTCACATGGGTTCAATTTTGGATCAACTGTAATAGGTCTCTCGCTTTGGGGATACACCTTTTCCAGCTTATTTAAATAGTATTAAGAAGTAGAAAGCAAGGGTGAATTAAGAGTGGGAGTGAAAGATGAGTAATCCCCCCCACCAAATAAAAGCCTCTTGCGGTCCTTCAGTGGCTCAGTCAGTTTAGTGTCCAACTCTTGATTTTGGCTCAAGTCATGGTCTCAGGGTCATGGGATCAATCCCTACATCCCACACCAGGTTCTGCACTCTGCAGAGAGTCTGTTTGAGATATTTTCCCTCTTCCTCTGTCCCTCCCCAGGCTTGTGCACACTCTTTCTTAAATAAATAAATAAATCTAAATTTAAAATAAAAGCTCTCCAGTCTGAGTACAATTCAGAAGTTTAATAAACAGCCACTAAACATTGCACCAAAGCATTTGGAAACACAATTTCTACAGAAAGGCAAAGGTCAGGCTTTCATTCTAAACTCCTTTAGATGATCATTGACAGCCCCACCCACCCCACCACCCCCCATCCCCACATATCCACAACACTACACTCTTCTAGTCATGAAATTGCCTACAGACATACTCTTAGAAATAATGGGACTGGCATGCATTATCCCAGCAATGGCAGAGAAGCAGGGGATGGGGAAGGGAAAGATAGGCGCAAACGCAACCAGTGGCTAATGATAGACCCCTTAGGAGCTTTGTTTAGGGAGTGGGCGGGGAGAGTCTGATTTGGTGCCATCTGTGGCTTTAATTTGGGCTTCTGTGGCTGGGACTGCCATCTTAAACAGTTTCATTCTATTGAGCCATGACTATTAGAAGTGGTCTCCTTAGGTTACACATTATGACTTCTTTCTATAAATTTTTTTGGTGTCCAACCAAACTGCATTCAGGAGTCAGCAGGACTGTTGAGATCATGTTGGTTCAGAGGTCAAGTTGATCTGGCTTCTTAGACCTGTCTTCTTTTTGGTCTTTAGAAAGGGACCCATGATAGTTCTCTATTACAGACACTCATAAATTGCCTAAGCAAGTCATTCAAATATCTGAGAGTCAGTTTATCTATCTTATAAAAAGTTTACAATTATAATACATTAAGAACAAACAAGATCAAATGGCCCCTAAGTTAAATATTAGCAAACTAGTAATAATGATTCACTTGACTCAAAAATCAACTAGACTCCAATTCACCCCACTAAGAACTGGCATCAACAGAGGACCAGAGTTCCCTGACAGAGTGAAAGCAGAGTTCTTAGGCCTGGACTAGCATTTAAGGTGTACAAGGCATGGAAGGAAGAATAGGACTTTTACCTGCCAGTGGCCCTCTCTTTTGAGCCAGACTTTAAGCTTTTACTACCCAGCCCAAATCTCTTGCCCCATCCAGTATTTGACTAGTTGCCTTGGCAGGGAGTTGACTTCCCTGCATAATTTTTAAAAAATTGCATAGGCATTTGATCTAGATCTTTCTGTTTCTGTTTGTCCCTTTTTTTAGTATAAATTACAAAAATACTTGATCCTTTTCCTGAAGAATTTGCAGGTTGTAATGAGTCTAAAATAAGCAGTGTCCAGCTGGCTATTGGGGGGGGGGGGGTCAAAGGGCTTTTCTGAAGGAGAGATATACCAAAGATGATACTATTTTCCTGAGGGACTGAACATGGCAGAGCATCAGCCATCTTGGGGCCAGGCTGGCCTAGTTGGTTCTATCTGTTTTGGCCATATATATTGATAGTGGTGAGCCTTAACTGTCCCCACTAACCTCCAATTCAATAAAGAGTCAGGGGCCAGGTTCAGAGGCTAGCACTGGCTCCTGCCTTTTGCATAGTGGGCCTTGCTGTAGGTAAAGGAAATAGCAGGCCAGGACCACATGGGATAGTCTGGCTTATGAATGAGTCAGAATCATCTGATCTGGACCAGTCAAGAATCTCCTTGGTCTGGACCACTCAAATAGCCAAGGTTCCCACTACAATTAGTAGAGTCTCCTGTTCTTTCTGCAGTGGGCAGAGTGCAATAAAATACATGCAGTGCCCTCAGCTGGGGGAGACTGGCAGACTAAGATGAGCAACTGAACAAATGGCAGTGTTTGGCTCTGATGAGGGTACACTCAGCAATGTCAGAGGGACAAGTAATTTTTCTGTTTTTTTTTTTTTTGTTAATATCCATAAATATTAATTGAGAGTCACAGCTTGGTAGAGAGTCAAAAAGAAGAATCCTGAAACACAGAAAGGGGAGCCCTGGGGTTTAGGTGCCTGGATGCTTCCTAGGGTATACAGTGCTCTGGTTGCTGCATCACCACTATCTAGTGTTTGCGGATCATGCCCTTGATAGCTGACTCCCGGTTGACATAGGTGGCCCAGTAGACCAGATTAAAAATGGCAAAAAGCACAGGAAAAATGATGCGGGAAATTTTGTCAACCTTGCTGACACTGTTGTAGGTCTTGGTCTCGGTCGGGATGTCCTGCACGTAGGTGGTCTTGGGCGAAGCAATAATTGTTGGGGTTGAGGAGGCACTGGGAGCAGCGCCCTTGGAGATGGTGGAGAACTCAGTGTCCTTGGCCAGATTGATGGGATAGGTGGTTCCCACGATGTTGAAGGTGGTGCTGGTTTTCTTTGTTGGGGCTGCTGGTGTTTTCTTCTAAGAGCCAGAAAAAGTAGGGGAGAAGGGGGGACAAAACAAAAGCTAATTAATTCATTACACAGAGCACCTTCAGAGGTTGTAGGGAGGAGGAGCCATGAGGGAAGTTAAGAAACAGAGGCCAGGAAGCCAATAGCACTGAGTAGACAGGTTTGTGTCTAAGGATAATTGAAGATGAGCTTGAAAACAGAAAACTTGCATCATCCTGGTTTACTAGCTATGTGGCTTTGGCCAAGTAACTTCTCTTTGTGCTTTAGTCTCTTCATCTGTAAAATGAAAATCAAAATATTTGGCAGGGTTGTTGAGAGGATCAGATGAAAGAATGGTGGTAAGAATCACTGGGAAACTGTGAAATGTTGGTTGCATGTAGGGTTTTATATATTCATGTGATTTGATCCTCACAGTAACCCTATCAAGTAGGTAGGTGAGATTACTCCATTTGACAGATGACATAATTCAGCCTCAGACTGAGTAGCAGAGCCCACACTAGCCACCTGGGCTCCTGACTTTTATCCAGGGCTGTACTGTGTTGCTTTCTATAGGTGCGAGACACTTTTTTGGTTACCCGAGAAATAACTCCAAAAGGCTTCAACCATCAAGTGGCACATCCCCTGTGAGGAAGAGAGCTATGTGAGTCTGAAAGTCATTTCAACTTAAAGACACAATAAATACCATGGCATGTTTACATGCATCATTACAACAGTATCTCACCCTTCATGCACTGTAAATGTGTTTAGCAAGCTAGGGGGCACACCAGGGTTTTTCACTCATACATAGTTACAAGCAGGAGCCAATGTTTCCCCAGGGAGCGATGAAATGTTTCCCTCTGACATGGCAATCCCCTGGCTGTTTCTGCCTTTGTTATGACACTGTCCTTTGTAAATTTTTTTTTCAGAATTAAAAAAAGAAAAATCTCAATGAGAAACAAACATGCACACATGTGCCCATTTGTTCCTTCATACATGATTTCTATACTCATGACCCTCCATGAAGAAAAGAGGAAACAAAACTCAGGTCTAGAACAGAATAGAGTGACTGAGCTCATAGTTTATAGTGTTTTCTGTCTCCCCCTGTACTCTAGCCTTTTCTTCTTTCCATCCCTTTTTGTTTCTAGGGAAAAGTTGGGGATAGATGAGCTTCAGAAATGCCCAAGAGTATTTGATGAAAAGTGGTAACTACTTGCATTGCCCTAATTTCACATACCTCATTTGTTCCCTTTGTCAGTGTTCTTTTGATTCCCAGCATCTGTATTTTATTTTACTCCTCCTCTTCTTCTTTCCTTCCAGGGTCTCTCTACTCCCACCTTTCTCTTACTGACCCTTCTCCCCTAATCTCTTTCTTTTCTTCTTTACATTAGAGTCCCTACCATTTTTATCTTTCCCCCTTTAGACCATACTGCCATTTACCTTCCTGATCCTAGTATAACTTTGCCAAATATTTACTGAATATCTACTGGGTCAAAACTATGCTAGGTATTTAGGGATTGGTGGGAAGGTTAAAAGATGAATCCATTTCAATCCCTGTTTTCCAGGAGTTTACAGTCCAGTGGTGGAGAGGGTTGTAGGAATACATGAGTGTTACATAGTATGATCAGAGTTCTAACGGATATGAGCAAATTATAACAGATATAATGGGAATTCAGTAAAATGATGGGCTAAATACCTACAGATGTAGAAAAGGTAGCTCAGAGAAGGCAATGAATTTTTTGAACTGGGTCGCAGAAGATAAGCAGGAACTCATAAGATGAAGATATAGCACAGGTTAAGGGCACTGCTTATTTGAAAGGATGACAAGAAGTCTGCTGCAGCTGGGTCACAGTGTACAGGGCAAAGGCCTTGTATGCCCTGCTTTCCTATTCTGCCTGCCCTTGCTGACTTTAGAGTTTTCAATCAGAGGGGGAGTGTGGGATAAATGAGAACGTGTTGGTTTAAGTACACAAACCATCTCACTAATAGGACTTTAAAAAGCAACACAGTTTTACTCTTTAAGAACTGCAGCCAGATTGCTACAAGTGGAAGGGGGGACAGAGCTCTAAGACTTCTAAAAACCTTGCAAATGCCTTACATACTACATGGGACTCATTTATAATTAGCAACTTCGTTGTGTGAATAGAGGCATGCTGCTAAATGCTTCTGCTATTAAATAGCATTTTACTTGTTTGACTGCTTACTTATTAATTTGCTTAGTAATCTCTTTTTTTTTTTGGTGGATGGACAAAGAAAAGAGGAGAAAGAAAAGAAAAGAACCCCACTACCTTGACTTTCACATTATTCCATTTAGTTATCATATAAGCTGGTTATGACCAAGTCTCTGAAACAGTCATTCCAAACATCAAACAATTTCTTTAGCTTTATAAATCCTTTTTGTTCTATAGGTGAGGAGAAACAGAAGTGGATTTAATCTCAGATTTTTAAAGCAATAAAGGAAAATTTCATTTTAATTTCCCTTGCCCTTTCCAACATGGCACATTTTAGTCAACCATTCTAATTTTTTACCTAAATAGTCAGGAAGGAAATCAAAGCAAAAGCTGTACTATCAAGAAGACAGAAATAGGATGCAGAGATTAGTAGTTAATATTTATCCATTTCTGTACCTAGTTTTCAATATTTCCCTATGATCTGGAATTTGATAGATACAAACTAAACAGTTTTGACCAAGTTGTAATTCTATTCCTTCCTTCCTAGCCAAATGCCTAACTTAGTCATGTGATAGATGTTTAGTGAATAAAAAGATGACCTCCCCACACTGAGGACTCTCAATGTGATTTTTCATTTGTTCCTCCTTAGTCTTGACCTCTCCTATACAGAAAATAAATTTCCATAGTTCAGCTGGGAGTAATTCCCACACCACCAAACTGAAACTGACTCCTCCAAATTCCCCAAGTATGACTCCCAGGACAACGTTCCTTCTAGAAAGTCACCTCATGTGGATTTTAGGATGAGGCAATGAAAACTTTTATGGACCAATGCATGTCCAACTCAAGGGTTTTCCTCAGATGGCATTCATGTCTATTGTTCTAGAAGTACAAAGTACAGGGTAAGTTGGAGCTCTGAATGTACTTGATATTCAGCCAAGCCATCAGAGTATATGCAGATATGGCCTAGAGCCTCTGAATCTACCCCATAGTAGACACTCAAATTTCCTGAACCCCAATTTTCATAAGTGGAGCAAAGTAATGGCATATATGTTATAAGGAAATCAAAGACAAATCAAAGAAGTTACAAAAAAACAACAAAAAAAAAATCCAGGACCAAATGGCTTCATGTGTAAATTCTACCAAACATTTAAAGAAGAGTTAGACCTATCCTTATCAAAGCATTTTTAGAAGTTGAAGAAGAGAGAACACTTCCAAACTCATTTTATGAGGTCAGCATTACCTTGGTATCACAACCAAAAACACCACACACACACACACACACACACACACGCATGCACACACACACTACAGCCCAATATCCCTGATGAACATACATGCCAAAACCCTCAACAAAATATTAGCTAATCAAATTCAACAGCAAATTAATTAAAAGTAGTATATAGCAAGATCAAGTAGGATTCATTCCAGTGATGGAAAGAGAGTTCAAGATCCACAAGTCAATGAATGTGATACACAACAATAACAAAAAAGGATAAAAATCATGATCATCTCAATAGATGCAAACAAAGCAGTTGACAAAATCCAACATTCATTTATGATAAAAACTCTCAACAAAGTGAGACTGGAAGAAGCATACCTCAACATAATAAAAACCATATATGACAAGCCCACAGCTAACATACCCAAAGGTAAAAAGCTGAAAGCCTTTTCTTTAGGAACAGGAACAAGACAAGGATGTCCATTCTCACCATTTTTTATTCAACATACTATTATAGGTCCTAGCCTCAACATAAAAGAAATAAAAGTCATCCCAATTAGAAAAAAAAAAAATAAAACTGTCATTATTTGCAGGTGACATGATACCATGTATAGAAAACCCTGAAGACTCCACTAAAAAGCAATTGGAACTAATACATTTAGTAAGATTGCAGGATACAAAATTAACAGGCAGAAATCACTTGCATTTTTAAAAAAAGATTTATTTATTTATTTATTTATTTGAGAGAGAGAGAGAGAGAGAGCACAATCAGGGCAGAGGGAGAGGGAGGAGCAGGCTCCATGCTGAGCAGGGAGCATGATGTGGGGCTGGATCCCAGGAGCCTGGAATCATGACCTGAGCCAAGGGCAAACACTTAAATGACTGAGCCACCGAGGTGTCCCATCACTTGCATTTCTATACACTAGTAATGAGCATTAAAACAGAAAGATAAATTTTAAAAAATTTTTGATTTTCCTCTTAGGGAACTTAAGAAGCAAAACAGATGAGCATAGGGGAAAGGAAGGAAAAATAAAATAAGATGGAAACAGAGAGGTAGACAAACCATAAGAGACCCTTAACTATAGGAAGCAAACTGAGGGTTGCTGAAGGGAAGGAGGTGGGGGGAAGTGGTAATTAATTGGATGATTGGCACTTGATGTAATGAGCATTAGGTTTTGTATGCAAGCAATCACTAAATTGTACCACTTAAACTAATATAGTATACGTTAATTAAATTGAATTAATTAAAATTTTTTTTAAATGTTAGAAAAAAGAGAAAACAATTTCATTTACAATTTCATTACAGTTTGAGGTTCCTCAAACATAAAAAGTAAAATATCCAGGAATAAATTTAACCAAAGGTGATTTATGACATTGCTGAAAGAAACTGGACAACACAAGTGGAAAATTATACTGTCCCATGGTTTCGGAGAATTAACATTTAAAAAATATCTATACTACCCAAAGCAATATATGGATTCAATGCAATCTCTGTCAAAATACCAAAGGCATTTTTTCATGGAACTAGAACAAAAAATTATCAAATTTATATGAAAGCACTGAAAGACCCCAAATAGCTAAGCGATCTTGAGAAAGTGGAACAAAGGTGGAGGTATCATGTTTCCTGATTTCAAACCATACTACAAAGTTATAAGAATCAAAATTGTATGGTACTGGCATGAAAATAGACACATATATAAACAGAATAGGGCATCGAGAAATAAACCTATGCATAAATAGCCAATTAAGCTGTGACCAAAGGATGTAAAAAGATCAAATGGGGGAAAGGCAGTCTCTTCAATAAATGGTGCTAGGAAAACTGAACAGCTACATGCAGAAAACCAAAACTGGACTACTCTCTTATATCATATAGAAAAATAAACTCAAAATGCATTAAAAGCCAGAGTGGAAGACCTGAAAACATAAAACTTTCAGAAGAAAACACAGGCAGCAATCTATTTGTCACCAGTCTTAGCAATATTTTTAAGACAACTCTCCTCAGAAAAGAGCAATAAAAGCTAAAATAAACAAATGGAATTATATCAAACCTAAAAGCTTCTGCACAGGAAAGGAGACAATCAACAAAATGAAAAGACTACATACTAAATGGGAGTAGATATTTGCAAGTCATACATCCACTAAGGGGTTAACATCCAACATATATAAGGAAGTCACACAACTTAATATAAAAAAAATTGATTAAAAAATTGGCAGAGAGGGTGCCTGGGTGGATCAGTTATTAAGCATCTGCCTTCAGCTCAGGTCATGATCATGAGGTCCTGGAATCAAGTCCCACATCAGGCTCCCTGCTCAGCGGGGAGTCTGCCTCTCCCTCTCACGCTCCCCCTGCTTCTGTTCCCTTTCTTACCGTCTCTGTCTGTCAAATAAATAAATAAAATCTTCAAAAAAGTTGGCAGAGGACTTGAAAACATACAGATGGTCAATAGACATATGAAAAGATGTTTAGCATCACTATCATCAGGAAAATGTAAATCAAAACTATAATGAGGTATCTCCTCACATTGGTCAGAGTGGCTATTAGCAAAACGACCAAAAAAAGTATTGGCGAGGATGTGGAGAAAGGGGAAACTGCATATACTGTTGGTAGGAATGTTAATAGATTCAGGTACTATGGAAAACAATATGGAGGTTCCTCAA
Source organism: Mustela nigripes (assembly GCF_022355385.1). Lineage (NCBI taxonomy): Eukaryota > Metazoa > Chordata > Mammalia > Carnivora > Mustelidae > Mustela > Mustela nigripes. The sequence continues at coordinate 2,994,382 of NC_081575.1, read as the reverse complement.
AAAATTAGAAACACCCTATGATTCAGTAATTACACTACTGGGTATTTACCCAAAGAAAATGAAAACACTAACTTGAAGGGATACATAGACCCTATGGTTATTGCAGCATTATTTGTAATGGTTAACTTATGGAAGCAACCTCAGTGTCCATCAATAGATGAATGGATAAAGGAGATATGGCATATATGTATACAATGGAATATTACTCACCCATAGTAATTAAATCTTGTCAATTGCCACAACATGGATGGACCTAGCGGGTATTATGCTGAGTAAAATAACTCAGAGATTTCACTTATACACAAATACCATATGATTTCACTTATATCTAGTATCTAAGAAAACAAAACAGAAATAGGGTCTATATAGAGGTAACTTGGTTACTGAAGAGGGGAAGGATTGGGGAAACAGGTAAAATAGGTGAAAATGATTAAGAAGTACCAACTTCCAGTAAAATTAATCATGGAGATGTAATGTACAGCATAAGGAATACAGTCAATAATATAATAACTTTGGTAACAGTAACTATACTTATGGGGATCATTTCATAATGTATAAAATAAATCATTGTATACATCTGAAACTAAGAAGATACTGTCAATTATACTTCAATTAAAGGGGCAAAAAATAATCCCAAAAACAAAATGGAAAAAAAAAAAAAAAACCCAATCGACCCGATTTTTGGCAAGGCATCTGACTTCAGCTCAGCTCATGATCTCAGAGTCATGGAATCCAACTCTGTGTCAGGCTCCCTGCTCAGCAGGGAGTCTGCTTCTCCTTCTCTTCCTGCCCTTTCCCCTGCCTGTGCTCTCTTTCTGCCCTCCAAATAAATAAATAAATTCTTTAAAAAAAAAAAAAAAGAAAACCATAATGAGATACCTACCACCTCATTAGGATGTATACTATCAATGACAATAAAACAGAAAATAACAAGTTTTCACAATGATGTGGAAAAAGCGGAGTCCTTGTGCACTGTTAGGAATGTACAATGGTGTAGCCACCACAGAAAATGGTATGTCAGTTCTTCAAAAAATTAAAAATAGAAATAAAGTGGGACCCAGCAATTCTACTTCTGGGTATGTATTCCCAAAAATTGAAGGCAAGGTTTTAAAGAGATTTGAACACGCATGTTCATAATAGCATAATTTCCAAGATCCAAAAGCCAAATGCAACTGAAGTGTCTGTAGAGAAAAGAATGGATAAGGAAAATGGGTTCTAGCCACACAATGGAATATTAGTCATCCTTGGAAATGAAGGATATTCTGACACATGCTAAGACATGAATGTTGAGGTCATTATGCTAAGTGACATAACCCAGTCACAAATGACAATTATTATATGATTTTACCTAAATGAGGTACTTATAGTATTCAGATTCATAGAGACAGAAAGTAGAATGGTTGCTAGAGATAGGGTAGGGGTGAGGATGGGGATTAATTGTTTAATGGACAGTTTCAATTTGGCCTCCTGAGGGAAGGGGCCATGTTTTACTTTTCACTGCTGTACCCCTAGCACCTAACACACAACCTACCATGTAGTAGACACTCAGTAAATTCTTAACAAATGAATGAATAGCTCTGTAGTTTCTCAAAATCCATTATTCTGTATTCTTTGTTTTCTTAACCAGACATTGCCAGGTGGTGTATTACAGCACTCGCTTCCCAGGATCATCAACTTCCTCAGTCACTCCATTCAATTATTCTACTTGTTTCTGAAAAAAATTTTCCATAGCCATTGATGGATTGGTGGCATTTATAAGCCTATATTCTTGAATTCTTCTAATTTTTCAATCTGCCTGCAATCTTCCTCCGTGTTAATAATCAACTCTGTTTTCTATTTCTTATAAAATATATTTTAAATCTTGACAATTCCTTTTACCTTCTCCATTAAGGATATAAATACTATTATATGAAATTTACTTTAACTCACTGTGTACCTTTCTACCTACCAAAACATAGATAGTATTTGAAAGCAGGTTAGGGGTAAAGAAGTATGACATCTGTTAGAGAAAATTTAAGAAGGTAAGCAGAGATTTGAATAAAATGAGGAAGTAAGCCATGAAAAGATCTGAAAACAAAATTTTCAGAGAGAAAAGATAGTAGTAACAAAACACTTGCCATTGGAAGGTGAGTGACTAGTACAAAGATCATAAAGGAGGCCACTGTGACCTAAATGGAATGAATGATAAAAAATTTAAAAAAAAATTGGGGATGGTGTAACTGGGTGATAAGCATTAAAGAAGGCATGTGATATGATGAGCACTGGGTGATATACTCAACTAATGAATCACTGAACATTATGTCAAAAACTAATGATGTACTATACCTTGGCTAATTGAATTTACATAAACAGAAGTAAGAAAAAGAAGAAGAAGAAGAAGAAGAAG
>NC_081575.1:2989211-2991896 GCF_022355385.1 Mustela nigripes | reverse complement strand
GAAGAAGAAGAAGAAGAAGAAGAAGAAGAAGAAGAAGAAGAAGAAGAAGAAGAAGAAGAAGAGGAGGAGGAGGAGGAGGAGGAGGAGGAGGAAGAAGAATGGTAAAGAATGGTAAAAGGTAACATCATAGATCTGCAACCAGATCCCATAAAGCTTTAAAGGCATGGTAAAGGTTATGGATTTTGATCTATGTGTGTTGGGAAGCCATTAAGGTATTTTGAGCAAAATTTTTCTAATTTACAATTTTAAAAGATCATTCTGACTATTGGGTATACAACATATGGTTAGTGGAGGAATAAAATTAAGAGGCCAATCCAATGAGGCTAGGAATGGATATGGAGACTTGTATGTAAAGGAAAATATCAAGGATAAAAGGGAACAACAGGAAATCCTGATATATAAGAATCCAAACGAATACCTGGAGATTCAGAGAGACATCTTTAGTATAAAAGAGTGGGAGATTTATGGTCTAAAAGCAATAGCAGGGTTAGGAGGATGTGAAATACACTTCTAGAAAGTGGGGTGAGAATAACAACTTCTGTCAAGCAAAAGGCAGCAGAAGAGAAGTCTCAATTGAGAAATGGGTGTCAGTTAAGATAGGAGTTATTGGAATAAAAAATAAATATTTTCAGTAAAAAATCTGGTAGTGGGGGGCCTGGGAGGCTCAGTGGTTTAAGCCTCTGCCTTCTGCTAGGGTCATGAGCTCAAGGGTCCTAGGATCAAGCCCCGCATCAGGCTCTCTGCTTGGCAGGAAGTCTGCTTCTCCCCCTCTCTCTCTGCCTGCCTCTGTGCCTACTTGTGATTTCTGTCTGTCAAATAAATAAATAAAATCTTTTTTAAAAAGTTGGTAACAGGGACGCCTGGGTGGCTCAGTGGGTTAAAGCCTCTGCCTTCAGCTCAGGTCATGATCCAAGGGTCCTGAGATTGAGGCCCGCATCGGGCTCTTTGCTCAGCAGGGAGCCTGCTTTCTCCTCTCTCTCTCTGCCTGCCTCTCTGCCTACTTGTGATTTCTGTCTGTCAAATAAATAAATCTTTTTTTAAAAAAAGTTGGTAACGTAGAATGGTTTATTTTCCATGAACAGGAATTCCTGAGAGAAATGAGGGAAAACTTACGAAGGATGGGAGGATAAAGTCTAGAAAAAAGCACAGTACAGGACAAAAATAAAAAGTCAGGGGAGAATTAGGGGTACCTGGTTGGTGTAGTTGGCTAAGCATCTGACTCCTGGTTTTGGCTCAGGTTCTGATCTCATGGCTTGTGAGGTAGAGCCCTGCTCCATACTTAGTGAGTCTGCTTGGATATTCTCTCCCTCTGTCCCTTCACCCATGCATGCTCTCTTTCTCTCTCTCTCTCTCTCTCTCTCAAATAAATAAATCTTTTTTTTCAAATAAATAAATCTTAAAAAAAAGAAGTGAGGGGAGGATAAATAATAACACAAGAAACTACAATAAGGCCACTGACCAGGGGCGACACAGAGGTAAGCCCTGTAGAACATATGGCCTCACATGTCTACACAGAGGTTTATCATGAGGCTTTGATATCTGGTAGCCATTCCAAACATACTAATATCATTGGCTGACTTAACTTTTATAGTCTTCCTGGAAAAACAAAACACTAGAACAAATAAACGGGCAATCAGACTGATTCATTTCCAAAGCCCTCACCTAGTGGTGGAAACAGTAACAGTGCTTGGCAAGTTGGATAATGCAGAGCTCATTTGATAGAACTGACCACAGGCTTAATTCTAGTTTATGATGTCAGATGTGTCATCCAAGTGAAAAACAATAACTGCACTTAGAATGGTTGCAAATAATAGCAAGTAGTTATAAAATCCTATATATAAAATGGGCATGCAAGAGAAAATAATATTGGAAAAATGATAAAGAAATATAGAGTGAGATAGCTACATGAGGTGAGCATTAAAGCACAAAGCAGTTTTCATGAAGTAAAGGAGTGGGTAATGATAGGAAGCAGCAAGGAAGGAATGGAAGGGTGGCTTCCACTTGAACTGTTAGCTGAGGAAGTAGTTTCCTCATGAAATGGCCAATTTAAGGTAAACAGAAAAAAAATGGAGAGAGAATATTTTGTTTTTTTTTCTTTCCTATGACTGTCAGCACTTGGTCCTGTATCAGGGTTCTGTATGTATAGGCACATGTAACTTACTTTCCTTTTTAACCATCAGCTTCTGAGTACTAGGGCCATGCTATGTTTAGCTCTGCATCCTGCATATATTAAAAAAATGATTGTTGTTTGTTTTTGTTTCAATTGATTGATCAATGATAGAAAACTTTTGTTCAGAGCATTTATGTCTACCATAGAACAGGGAGGGAAGACTACCAGTTTATGAGTACAACTTAACCCATAGTGAATTTTATTAACCCATAGAAAAATATGAAGGGGTGACTCAGTTTGTGACTGTATTTACAGGAATGCCCCTACAGATTTAAAAGCCACTAATAATAATAAGCTAAATTATTCCAAGATGTGAATGGAAGTTGAGTATACTATCTAATGTAAAATATTATTCTAGAACATTCAAATATTTTTCAAGAAGGAAAATCTCTTTAAAAAAGATTTTACTGGGGAGGAGTCAAGATGGCGGAGAAGTAACAGGCTGAGACTATTTCAGCTAGCAGGAGATCAGCTAGATAGCTTATCTAAAGATTGCAAACACCTACAAATCCATC
>NC_081575.1:2957255-2988811 GCF_022355385.1 Mustela nigripes | reverse complement strand
TATGGACATTGGGGAGGGTATGTGCTTTGGTGAGTGCTGTGAAGTGTGTAAACCTGGTTATTCACAGACCTGTACCCCTGGGGATAAAAATATATGTTTATAGAAAATAAAAAAAAGGTTTTACTTATTTCTTTTCAAGAAAAAGAGAGAAAGAGAGAGTGACAGAGAGAGAGAGAGAGAGAGAGAGAGAGAGAGAGAATACAAGCAGGAGGAATAGCATGCCAAGGGAAAAACAGGTTACCCACTGAACACGTAGAACTCAATCCCAGTACCAGGACCCTGGGATCATGACCTGAGCCAAAGACAGAGGCTTAACTGACTGAGCCACTCTGGCATCCCTCAAATATTCTTTTTTTTGTCTCTTTGACATTTTAAAAATTTAACTTTATTCTTTCAGTGTTCCAAGATTCATTAGGTTTTTTTAAAGATTTTATTTATTTGACAGACAGAGATCACAAGTAGGCAGAAAGGAAGGCAGAGAGAGAGGGGAAAGCAGGCTCCCTGCTGAGCAGAGAGCCCAATGTGGGATTTGATCCCAGGGTCCTGGAATCATGACCGGAGCCCAAGGCAGAGGCTTTAACCCACTGAGCCACCCAGGCACTCCCCCACCAAGATTCATTGTTTATGCACCACACTCAGTGCTCCATGCCATATGTACCCTCCTTAATACCCACCAAATATTCTTACAATAAGAAAAAGAGGGTAAGGATTACTGTATTTACAAGATTTATGTAAGAATTTGACTATTTTAAAAGCAATTCTTTTTTAAAAAAATTTTTAGAGGGGGAGGGTCAGAGGGAGAGAAAGAATATTAAGCAGGATCCTTGCCCAGCATAAGCCCATGCAGGGCTCAATCTCATGACCCCTGATATCATGAATGAAGACAAAATCAAGAGTTGGATGCTTAACTGACTGAGTCACCCAGGTGCCCCTAAAAGTGGTACTAAGAATAATCTTTTTTTTTTTAATGTAGAGGCTTATTTCTTTATTTTATTTTATTTTGTTTTTAATTTTCAAAAGTTTAATCAAAGTAACATACAGTTAAAAAAAGAAAAAAGAACTTAAAGGGGTGCCTGGGTGACTCAGTGGGTTAAGCCTCTGCCTTCTGCTTAGGTGATGATCTCAGGGTCCTGGGATCAAGTCCCACATCCTGTTCTCTGTTCAGCAGGGAGCCTGCTTCCCCGTCTCTCTGCCTGCCTCTCTGCCTACTTGTGATCTCTGTCAAATAAATAAATAAAATCTTTAAAAAAATAACTTAAAGTCTTATAATGAAAAAAAAAAAACCTTACCTCTGAAAACTGCAGAAAACCCTTACCTCAATGTACTCATCTTGTCCAGCAAGTCTTAATTATTTTTAATTCTCTTAGGTGATATTACTAAATTTCTAAATAATATGCTTATACTGCTATTAGTTTCACACATAACCGATCTTTTTGATAATGATTCACTTCATTAATGCAACCTTTCCTCCATCCTCCAATACAATTATAACAATGTTTTTAGTTTAATCAATAATCATCATTATAAATGACTATATAAATGCATCTAGCCTCCTGCCCCAGTCTAGACTAGTTTCTCTCCAAGTTTATTTGTTGCATAGCTTTCATTTTAGGACTTATGTTCACTTATTTCCCCTGTTGGTACTTTCTTTTCTGGATCCAGCATTCTTGTCTTTTATATTCTATTTTTTTGTTTTAATAGAACATATCTTCTAGTATCTTCCTAAGGTGGAGTGCATGGGAAATTCCTGAAATCTTAGCAGTCTGAAAATGGCTACTGTACCTCTTTGCTTAATTGATAATTTGGCTAGGCACAGGATTTTAGGTTGAAAAGCACTTGGCCCTCAGATTTATGAGATTTACTACTCTGCTGTTTTCCATCATCCAGTATACTTGAGAAGTCTGATGACATTCTGTAACCATTCTTTTGCAAAAACAAAACAAAACACAAACACTTATTTTAAGAATCTTTTTAGAATATCATTTCGTCTCTGCTTTTCTGAAATTTCATGATGATGTGGCTTTATGTGGGCCTATGAAGTCACTTTCAATCTGGAGGCTTATGTATTTATGTTTATAAAAATGTATTAGTTCCTTGTTAATTTCCTTCATTCCTTTTTCTCTGTTCACTCAATCTGCAGCTTCTGTGTTGGCTTATTTCCTGGATTCATCACTAAGTCTCTTACCTTTTCTTTTATATTCTGTTTTGTTTTGTTTGGTTTTTTCATTTTGCTTTTTCAATTTGGGAAATTTTCCTCAGTTTATTTTCCCATCTCTCTATTAATTTCTTCATTTTGCCATTTATTTTTAATTTCAAGAGCTCTTCCTTATTCTCCAATTTCCTTTATTTTTTATGTTTATTTGAGTAAATTTATTCAAAATTCTCCCAAACTATATATATTTTTGGCAACATGATTTGTCAAAATCTGCAAGAGATTATTAAAATATATACTATTGTTTTGGTTTTATTGAGATCTTGAATTTCTGAGAGTTTAGATCTTGTGTTTCCCAGCTTTATTGCTTGGTGCATAAAGTGGCCTAATTGTAGCTTCTTTGTGCATTGTATATTTCATCATGCTATAACGGATATGACCAATTTAAGGCTTATGTTTGTAAGTTACATTTTAACTGATATTAAGAGTGGCACTTTTTAACTTTTGTTTGGTTTTTATGTGCCTGATTTGGTAGCAAATGCCTATCTCTTTATTTTAATAGTCTTTGTTATTTCATTTTAGATATTAACTTTTGAATTTAAGGTACTCTGAGACTACTTCTCTGGCTGTTTTGTTGAGCCATTTTGATGAGATACAATAGAATGTAAAAGGGTCTTCTATTGTCCAAAGGCAATCTGACTTCCTTTTATATTAGTATCTTATTGTTTTATGGATCTATTTATAAATATAAAATATAGAATTTTCTTTAATTCCCTAAATTATCCCTGTTTCTTCCACGATGAGTTTTTACAAAAACTCTGAGATCTTGACTACTCTGTACACAGATTTTAACCAATATCCCTAGCTGCTTTATTCTCTGCTATACCAAGCACCTCCAACCCTGAGTTTCTTCAGGGTTCTATCTTACTGTAGCTTAATAGATTAGTTCTTATTCTCTTTCCACATTCATTCTTCTAAAAAATGTACTAAAATCTCTCGTTTGACTGAAATCCCTTCTCCAGTTTTCCTGGTGCTTATTTATACCTATTTTATTTCTTTACTCTCATTTTAGTGGGATTGTCAGAGGAAGCAGTGATAAACACATGTAGTTGATCCTCAGAAGCCCACAGTTCATCTATTTTTCAGAATGTAATTATAAGGTAGTCATTTGTCTTCATTTGTAAGGGAGGGTGTTTTTTCCCATCTATTCCGTTTTTTCCTTTCATTTATAATCTCTCCTCTAACATTTTTTCTAATCTCCAATCATAATACATCTCAGAAATAAATTTTTAAATCACTTATACTAGTTTTAAATCTATTCTAGCTTTATAAATCAAATAAGGTTTAATGTTTCTCTAAAGTAGGAAAAAAACCAAACTGAGTTTAGTTATCAATTAGATAGCAATTTAATTGGTATAGATTAATTTGCTATAGATAAATTAGATACCAATATTTCTTATTTTCAAAGCACTTCATTTTTTTCTGTAGGTCAGCAGTTCTCAGTGTTAGTTCCTTTACATTGTAAAAGTATAGAAAAAGTAGAGCACCCTCACACTAAAGATCCATTGTTCTGTGTTCTGTAGCTTTCATTTTCTTTTTCCAAATCTCAAAATTGTATTCTTTTAGATAATTTAAATGGATTGACAATGGAGAGGGACTAAAGAAAAAGACTGATATCACCATTTTTGAAGAAGAGTTTAAATGATTCTTTTTGTCCGTTTTTTATTTTCAGCATTCCTTGGAATTGGAGAAATGGTCATCATTTTTGACATCCGAAGTCTCATATTAATCTATTCTAGTTCTCTCTCTGCCTTCAAACCATTCCTGTACCTCTTCTTAGCCATAAAAAAAAGTCCACTGCAGTTTTCAAAAGATGTACATAACAGCCTTTCAGATATCTGAAATTAGATAGATTATTCCCTTCAGATATGTGTCCCTTCTCCATTATAGTAACCAAACTGGAACAGTATGCTTCAAACATGGCTAAACCAGTATAGAACAAAAAGGGCTTATTATCTCACTTGTTCTAGGTAATTCTTAACCCACACTCAAATTAATTTGGCTTTTTGAAAGTTATACCAGATACAAGGCTTATATTAAATTTTGTTTTTCTCTATATCTCAGTGTCCTATTTATAATGGGAAATTATTATTAAGTTTCACTATCCGGGACACCTGGGTGGCTCAGTTGGTTAAGCAGCTGCCTTCCGCTCAGATCATGATCCCAGCATCCTGGGATCGAGTCCCACATCGGGCTCCTTGCTCTGTAGGGAGCCTGCTTCTCCCTCTGCCTCGCCTTCCACTCTGTCTGCCTGTGCTCGCTCTCACTCTCTCTCTCTCTGACAAATAAATAAATAAAATCTTTAAAAAAAAAGTTTCACTATCAAGAATTAATGTTTTTTTTGTATCTATGTATAAGAATTTGTTTGATTCAGCTAATGTTAATCTCTTGTTTTCAGCCTGTTCTCTCAAACTTTAGAAATTCTTTTTGATTCGTAATTCAGAAGATAATCTTCTCCAACCAACATTCATTAATGTCAACTTACAAATTTGAATTATTGATGACAACATGTAAGAGGAAGGGATCAAAGATGAACCCCTATGGGCTATTCACAGGAACATCCATTCAGGTTGACACTGATTCATCAATCAATTCTATTTGACTTTAATTAGCCAACCAATGACATCAGCCCAATTGGACTATTTTTTTTCACCTGTTGTTTCTTCTTCATGAAGAATGAATAAAATAATAAAAAATAAAAGTAGTTAGATGTCTTTTTTTTTAAAGATTTTATTTATTTATTTGACAGACAGAGATCACAAGTAGGCAGAGAGGCAGGCAGAGAGAGAGAGAGAAGCAGGCTTCCTGCGGAGCAGAGAGCCCGATGCAGGGCTCGATCCCAGGACCCTGAGATCATGACCCGAGCCGAAGGCAGCAGCCCAAACCACTGAGCCACCCAGGCGCCCCAAAGTAGTTAGATGTCTTGACAAAGTCTATGATATTCCCTGGTCTACCAGTCTAATAAACTTTTAATGCAATTTTTTAAGGCTAGTTTGGCACAATTTCTTCTTAGTGGATTCATGCTAGATATCAGTAAATAGTGTTAATTGCTCGTAAAACATCTGTTTAATAATATATTCTAGAAAACTTTCATTTTAATATGTCAGAGTAAGGATATATTTTCTTCCTTTTCCTCTCTAGAACAAAGTAAAAACTATAAGAATAAGGAAAATGGAGAAAAATCAAACTCCAGTTTTGATGAAATGTGAAAGCATTTTTAACACTGATCCCAAAAAGTAAGGACTTCCAAAGGCAGAAAAAATTGGATCAGAGTATAGAAGACACTGGGGATGTCTCTTACTCTGGAATTCAGACCAGAATAGAATTTTAGGTACAGAGTCCTAAAAGATGCATGGCATAACCTGAGTGAGGAAACAAATGACCCCATTCTGAAACAAAATCAGTCTTCATACTGGTAGTGAGAACAACCTGAAACGTTGTTTGACCACCATATAGTGGCAGAGGAGGTGGAGACTAGAATAATTAAATGATATAATACTACACATACATGCATACACATACAAACACACACTGACACCTCTGAACCATACATAGAAGACTTTCCCATGAGCAAGGAAAACTTCTTGATAGCTAGAAGCAGAAACAAAACTACAAGGAGGAGTACTCCTAAGAATTTTATAGATAACAGATGATGCTCAAATTAATTAGCCTCAATTACTCAGTACTGTCCTACTCATTCTCTCAGTCCCTCCCCAAAATGATACTGTCACACATTGCAGGGCTAGTAAAGAATTCCCCTAATGCAACTTCATGTAATAATTGAAAACCAAAAAAAAAAAAAAAAAGGTACTAATGCAAAATATGTTGCAAAAAGGGGGGAAATTACCAGTAAAGAATTGTGGAACAACATGAAAAAGCAAACATAAAAAACATAAAAAATATGCCAAATTATATGCCAATTATAAAATTAATATAAGGAAAAATAATACTACCACAAAAATGAAGGTGAATAGGCACTGGTAAAAATGGTCAGAGACAGAGAAGACAGGCTTGAGAAAAATGAGCAAAGTGAAACTGAAAATAACAGTTAAAAATTATTAGAGAAAAACAATAGATATGGAAGACAAAGAAAGCTCTATGATTATATATATATATATAATTCTGTGCTTTTAGGAAGAGAACAGAACACAGATACATTTTAGGAATGCTTTCTTAGAGCTTTCCTAAAACAAAGACTATTGTGAATCTATAAGCTTCTTCTCAAACTATTCTAAAAGAAATAGAAATGGGAGGAAAATTTCCAAATTCATTCCATGAGGCCAATATTACCCCAATTCCAAAACCAGACAAAGCCTTCATTATAAAAGAGAACTATAGGTCAATATTCCAGATGAACAGGGATGCAAAAATTCTCAATAAAATACTAGCAAATCAAATCCAACAGTACATTAAAAGTATCATTCACCAAAATCAAGTGGGATTTATTCTGGTGCTATAAGGATGGTTTAATATTTGTAAACCAATCAAATGTGATACAACACATTAATAAAATAAAGGATAAGAACCATGTATTCCTTTCAATAGACGCCAAAAAGTATCTGACAAAGTACAACATCAATTCATGATAAAATCCCTGAACAAAGTGGAGATAGAGAGAACATACCTCAACATTATTAAAGGCCACATATGAAAAGTCCACAACAAACATCATCCTCAGTGGGGAAAAACTGAGAGCTTTTCCTCTATGGTCAGGGAAAAGACAGGGATATCCATTCTTGCCACTGTAATTTAACATAGTACTGGAAGTCCTAGCCTAAGCATTTAGACAGCAAAAAGAAATAAACCCAAAGACTCCACCAAAAATATCACTAGAGCTGATAAAAGAATTCAGTAAAGATATAGGATACAAAATCAATATATAAAATCTGTTGTACTTCTATACACTAATAGTGAAGCAGCAGAAAGAGAAATCAAGGAATCAATCCCATTTACTATTGTACCCCCAAACCATACTATACCTAGGAATAAACCTAATTGAAGAAGTAAAATAGGTGGGAAGTTGGGGTACCAGGTGGTGGGTTTTATAGAGGGCACAGATTGCATGGAGCACTGGGTGTGGTGAAAAAATAATGAATACTGTTTTTCTGAAAATAAATAAATTAATTTAAAAAAAGAAGAGGTAAAATATCTGTACTCTGAGAACTATAAAATGATGATGAAAAAAATTGAAGATGACACAAAGAAATGGAAAAATATTACATATTTATGGATTGGAAGAACAATTGTTTTTTTTTTAAAGATTTATGTATTTATTTGACAGAGAGAAATCACAAGTAGATGGAGAGGCAGGCAGAGAGAGAGAGGGAAGCAGGCTCCCTGCTGAGCAAAGAGCCCGATGCGGGACTCAATCCCAGGACCCTGAGATTGTGACCTGAGCTGAAGGCAGTGGCTTAACCCACTGAGCCACCCAGGTGCCCCCGGAAGAACAGAATTGTTAAAAGTTATATACCATCCAAAGCCATCTATACACTTTATGACATCCCTATCAGAATACAAACAGTATTTTTCATAGCACTAGAACAAACCATCCTAAATTTTATATGGAACCACAAAAGACCCTGAATACCCAAAGCAATCTTGAAAAATAAAAACATATCTAGAGGCATCACAATTCCAGATTTCAAGTTATATTACAAAGCCTTGGTCATTAAGACAGTATGGTACTGGCAAAGAAAGAAAGAAAGAAAGAAAAGAAAAGAAAGAAAGAAAGAAAAAGAGAAGAGAAAAGAAAAAAAGAAAGAAACAAACAAACATAGTTCAGTGGAACAGAAATGAATCCACAACTATATGGTCAGTTCATCTTTGACATGGCAGGAAAGAATATCCAATGGAAAAAAAGATAATCTTCTCAACAAATGGTTTTAGGAAAATTGGACAACAACATGCAAAGGAATGAAACTGGATCACTTTCTTACACTATACACAAAAATAAATTCAAAATGGATGAAAGACCTAAATGTGAGACAAGAAATCATCAAATTGCTAGAGAACACAGGAAGCAACCTTTTTGATCTAGGCCATAGTAACTTCTTACTAAATATTTCTCCTGAGGCAAAGGAAACAAATCAAAAATAGAACTTCCCTATGACCCTGCAATTGCACTCCTGGGTATTTACTCCAAAGATACAGATGTAGTGAAAAGAAGGGCCATCTGTACCCCAATGTTTATAGCAGCAATGGCCACGGTCACCAAACTGTGGAAAGAACCAAGACACCCTTCAACGGACGAATGGATAAGGAAGATGTGGCCCATATACACTATGGAGTATTATGCCTCCATCAGAAAGGACGAATACCCAACTTTTGTAGCAACATGGGCGGGACTGGAAGAGATTAGGCTGAGTGAAATAAGTCAAGCAGAGAGAGTCAATTATCATATGGTTTCACTTATTTGTGGAGCATAACAAATAGCATGGAGGACATGGGGAGTTAGAGAGGAGAAGGGTGTTGGGGTAAATTGGAAGGGGAGGTGAACCATGAGAGACTATGGACTCTGAAAAAGAATCTGAGGGTTTTGAAGGGGTGGGGGGTGGGAGGTTGGGGTACCAGGTGGTGGGTATTATAGAGGGCACGGATAGCATGGAGCACTGGGTATGGTGCAAAAATAATGGATACTGTTATGCTGAAAATAAAAAAAAAATAAATTTTAAAAAAAGGAAACAAAAGCAAAAATGAACTATTGGGACTTCATCAAAATAAATAGCTTCTGTACAGCAAAGGAAACAACACAACTAAACGGCACCCTACAGAATGGGAGAAGATATTTGCAAATGACATATCTGATAATGGGCTAGTATCCAAAATCTATAAAGAACTTATCAAACCCAATACAAAAACAAATAATCCAGTTAAGAAGTGGGCAGAGGACATGAATAGACACTTTTCCAAAGAAGACATCCAGATGGCTAACAGACACATGAAAAGATGTTCAACATCACTCATTATCAGGGAAATACAATCAATACCACAATGAGATATCACCTCACACCTGTCAGAATAGCTTAAATTAATAAATCAGGAAACAACAGATGTTGGGGAGAATGGAGAAAAGGGAACCCTCTCACACTATTCATGGGAATACAAACTGGTACATCCATTGTGGAAAACAGCATGGAGATACTTCAGAAAGTTAAAAATAGAACTACCTTATGATCCAGCAACTTCACTACTAGGTATTTATGCAAAGGACACAAAAATACTGATTGTAAGGGATACATGCACCCCCAATGTTTATAGCAGCAATGTCCACAATAGTCAAATTATGTAAAGAGCCCAAATGTTCACCAACTTATGAATGGATAAAGAAGTTGTGGTATATATACACAATGGAATATCTCTGAGCAATAATAAAATAACAAAATCTTGACATTTGCAATGATGTGGATGTAGCTAGAGAATATTATGCTAAGCAAAATAAGTCAATAGAGAAAGACAATTATCATATTGTTTCCCTTGTGCAGAATTTAAGAAACTAACCAGAGGATCATGGGGGAAGGGAGGGAAAAATAAAATGAGGTGAAATCAGAGAGGGAGACAAACCATAAGAGACTCTGAACTAAGGAAATAAACTGAGAGTTGCAGGAGGGGAGGGGGAATGGGGTAACTGGGTGATGGGCATTAAGGAGGGCATGTGATATAATGAGCACTATTATATGAACAGATGAATAACTGAACTCTATATTAGAAACTAATGATACACTAAATGTTAAATAATTAAATTTAAAAATGTTTAAAAAAAGAAGTGATATACAATGGAATATTACTGAGCCATAAAAAGAACAAAATCTTGACATTTACAATGATGTGGTTGGAGCTGGAGTGTAGTATGCTACGTGAAATAGTCAGAGAAAGGCAAATACCATGATTTAACTCATATGTGGAATGTAAGAAACAAAACAAATGAACACAAGGTGGGGAAGAGAGGCAAACCATAAAACAGATACTCAGCTATAGAGAACAAACTGATGGTTACCGGAAGGAAGGTAAGGTGAGGTGTGGGTTAGATGGGTGATAGTCATTAAGAAGGGTACTTGTGATGAACACTGGGTGTTGTATGTAAGTGATTAAGTGATAAATCCCTAAATTGTACACCCAAAACTAATATTACACTGTAGTCAACAAACTGGAATTTAAATAAATACTTGGGAAAAAAACCCTGCATGGAGTCCTAAGGAAAAAATTCATACAGATAGATCAAGATATATCCTTGAAAAGAAACTAGAATTTATAAATAAAAGATACATTTGTATGGGCTTCTAGGCCATAAAATCAAGTCCTCCATTGTGTAAGAGACTCTCAGGCTGGTTTTAAATTTCTTCATAACAGGGTCTCTTGGGTGGCTCAGTTGGTTAAGAATCTGGCTTGGGCTCTGGTCATGATCTCAGGGTTTGGGTACTGAACCATGCATCAGGCTCTGTGTTCAGTGGTGAGCTTGCTTCTCCCTCTCCCCCTGCCCCTACCCCATCCCCTCTCTCTCTCTCTCAAATAAATAAAGAGAATCTTTAAAAACAATTCCTCATAGCAAAAAAAAAAAAAAAATCTTCATAGCAACAGTGATAGACGTGAGTATAGCAATCAATGTCTATATGGACATCAGAGAGAGAATAGGACCCATGAATTATACAACAGCACAACTACAATTCAAGTATAAATAATTGACAGATAATTCTATACATGTAATATCGTAGGAAATATTGTTCCCATGATCCTTAAAAAATATTCTAGATGATAGCCTTAAGGTAACTAAGCAATGAAAGGAAAAATGGGCCATCTTTACAAAATAGTCCTTTTATCCATTTAAATGTAGAAATACACATAATTGACTATAGGTATTATGGCTGGCTCCATAAAAACATGTAAATCCTGTAAGCCTTGACAACACAATAATAGTTTGACAATGCAGAAATAGCATAATAAATAAAAGTTAGGAAATTACAAGGGCAGAGGTGAGAGGTAAGGTAAGTATACTAATTTCCCTGTTTTGTAGTGTGTGAGGGGTCAATAGACCTTGTTCATAGATGACAAATCAAGTATTAGATGGATTAATATATTTTAAGGATACAAAGGTAACAACTATGCTAAGTATAATAATAATATCAACCCAAAATTTCCTATGATAGATATAATAGTAGAAATATGTTTATTTCTTCATAATTTATACCAAGGACTTAATAAATTCTATCTAAGTAGTGAAAATCTAGTCTAAAATTTTGCCAACTCACCAGTCTGTATTCTATGAAATATATCTTTTCCTCCAGTTTGAAAATCTTCATTATCTTTTCTCTTCTCCATGATTCTTCATAGTACTGGAATGGTTCTGGGACCACATCTGCCAGTTCTTTTTAGCATCTTTGGATAGTCTTCATCTAGATCTAGAGATCTGAACTCTTTTAAAGCAGCCAAGGACAATAATCTTGATTTCACAGTATTTATGTTTTATTCCTACCATCTCTAGTTGGCTTATTGTTTTTTTTTTCCTCCTTCCCATCTCTCAACCAATCCAACTAACATTTATTCAGCTTTTACTATGAATCAGGTGCTGTGCAAGAATACTGGCTAGTTAAGAAGATGATGTAGACAAGCCCCTGCCCTCAAAATGTTCAGTCTAATGAGGAGGCAGATAAACAACTCTAATACAAATACAAGATTATAATAATAGGAGCACACTTCTCCTACCACAGGAAAAGCTAAAACTATCCAGATGATTCTTGGAAAGGTTCTATGGAGAAAATATCATTTAATCTGTGTTTTGAAGAATAAGCTGGGAAAAAAAAAGAATGAGTAGATCTTCACAAGGCAGGAAAAAAAAAGAATAGTTTAGGTAGAGAATAAAAAGTTAAGCAGAGACCCAGAAGGAACAATGATCACTTTAGTTTGAATGTAGTGGGAATATACTGAAAAGTGAAGTGCAGAATTGGCCCTAGAGACTGTGCACTTTTCTGGATGGCTTTATAAGTAAAATGTGTTCTCCATGATTCTAGCAGTATCATACTTAGGGTCAGTTCCTCATCACAAGACATCAACCCTCCATGATACAAACCCTCTTTCTTTTGCCCCCAGCAAACACTCCACATTGCCAAGAAGCACTCCAGTTGAGAATTGGATTGATGACCCCAGTGAATAGCACACAGCCTTGGCCAGTTCCCACAGGCTGCAGGCTGCCCACTCCTGGTTCCAATACAGTTCTCTCAGGGAGTGCTTCCCAGCCCCCACCCTTGCTGTAGCTCACCTTCATCTCCAGGGCCTCTGGCACCTTCTTGCCTTCCCAAGCCCAACTCCGCTTGGTGAAGTAGTTAACAGTGGCAAATTCAATCAGCGCAGAAAATACAAAGGCATAACAGACGGCTATGAACCAATCCATGGCCGTCGCGTATGCCACTTTAGGTAAGGAGTTTCTGGCACTGATACTCAAAGTGGTCATGGTGAGAACAGTGGTGACACCTGGGGAGAGAGAAGATGAGAACAAGTTGCCATTAGAAGATATTTAGAACATATATGATGAGATCAGCAACTTTGACTTATGAAGAAGAGCTATACCGCACTCAAAATGGTCCCTTTAAAGTAAACACAGAGAATATCAACATGGGATGGTTCTACCTAGTAATTACCCCATCCCAGTTATCTCAGGAATAAGAATCTCTAGTAAGGCACTTCTAAAAGTTCTTCTCTAGTGGTGCCTGGGTGTCTCAGTCATTAAACATCTGCCTTCGGCTCAGGTCATGATTCCAGGGTCCTGAGATTGAGCCCTGCATTGGGCTTCCTGCCCAGTGGGAAGCCTGCTTCTCCCTCTCCCACTTCCCCTGCTTGTGTTCCCTTTCTCACTGTCTCTCTCTGGCAAATAAATAAATAAATAAATTTCTTAAAAAATGAAAATTCTCCTCTAGCCTCTACTTAAATGTTTCCATTAAAGAGCAGGTAATCTACTTCATGATAAGAACAATTTTTAATTAGAAAAACCTTACTTTCTGAGCTGCAACCTGCCTTCCTCTAACTCCCAGCCCACTAACTGATCTCAGAGTTCTTTCTCTGAAACACAGGAAAGAGAAGCCTGCTCCCTCCTTTCCAGAACAGGACTTTAGAGAGTTGGAGAACATGGGGATGACTCCTGATGAGTCTGTTAATCTCCAGAATGGACATGGCCACTTCTCTTGTTTCTCATCCTTCCCCATTCTGGTAGTTCTCTTCTGAACAGCCCAAAACCTGAATCAAAGACTCAGGATTTTCACTTCTCTTACTGTAGACAGTACTCTGCTAACACTGCAATAAGCCATTGTAGAAAATGGTACTTTAACCATATCACAGTCCAGGTCCTATTGAGCTTTGTGGACAACCAAAGCTATTTCAATATCTGTTTCTTTGAATTTTTGTCAAACTAGAGCTTGCTTTTAGATCAACTGATTATTTTTATTGGTGATGCTATTAAACTAAATTTAAGACTTCCATTTATTCACTTTTAAATTCTATTAAAACTATTTTTTCTACTCTGTATTGTAGATATACATATGAGCTATAGTGTTGTGGTTAATGATATAAGCTTTGAAATTAGATTGAAAATAGACTGAAATTCTGGCAATTACACTTACTAGCAATATACCTAGAACAAGGAGATTTACCCCCACTAAGCCTGTTTTATTATGTGTAAAATGTGTGATTATACCAGACCCAGAAATTTGTTGGGGGATCCAATGAGATGATGTTTATAAAGCCCATAGCACCATATATGACAGAGAGTAAACACTCAAGAAATAGTAGCTTCCATAATTAACATTTCTTTTATTTTTACTATTAATGAGAAGAGTGTCATAATTAGATAATTAATTATAGTGGTATAATTATAAACATATTTTAAGTAACATTATAATAATAATTTTATCATTGTTAGCAAAAGTATTCTAGCCTCAAATAGCTACACTAGAAATTAAAAGTCCTGGACTCTGCCACTTACTTGCTTCGTATCTTGGGTAATTTGTTTCATTTTTCTATGCCTCCATTCTCCCCATCTATGAATATTTTCTATAGTCTCTATACCCTAGAATTTTGACAAGGCAGTTGTTGTACCCAAAGACATCCAGACTTCAGGAAGAGGGAGTAGTCAGACCCTCTTTCTGAGTGTTGGAATGCTCAAGAGGATGGAGAATGTGAGTCTGGATCAAGTAGGGGCATGGAAAGTAGTCCTGATGTGGTGAGATATGTAGAAAAGGAAGCAGAATGGCCAAGTTAAGCTGGCAGAGTAGTAGGGGGACCATGAAATTGCCTTGTCCTTCAAATACAACTAGACCAACATTTAACTATTTTATTTTTTTTAAGATTTTATTTATTTATTTGACAAACAGAGATTACAAGTAGGCAGAGAGGCAGGCAGAGAGAGGAGGAAGCAGGCTCTCTGCTCAGCAGAGAGCCCGATGTGGGGCTCGATCCCAGGACCCTGGGATCATGACCTGAGCCGAAGGCAGAGGCTTTAAACCACTGAGCCACCCAGGCGCCCCATATTTAACTATTTTAAACGATGAGGAAGATGAGCTGAGGACTAAGGAAACAATATACACAGTTGGAGGAAGAGAGGTGGCACACATGAGACTTATCTTTTTTTTTAAGATTTTATTTCTATATTTGACAGACAGAGATCACAAGTAGGCAGACAGGCAGGCAGAGAGAGAGGGGAAGCAGGCTCCCCACTGAGCAGAGTCCAATGTGGGACTTGATCCCAGGACCCCAAGATCATGACCCAAGCTGAAGGCAGAGGCTTAACCCACTGAGCCACCCAGGTACCCCAAGAGACTTATCTTGACAAATCAAAGCACAGCTACATAAAGGTCCAAACACTCTCCACTACAAGCAAGTGGGAACTCTGTAGAGGAAGGACCAGTGGGAAAGAGCAGGCAAAACACAACAGCAGAGTGTACACACCATACACCAGAAACACTTCCTAAAGGTTTTGTTGTTGTTGTTATAGTTTTTGCTAGTTTCTTTTTTTCTATCCTCCTTTCTCTTCTGCATATAATGACTAGGCAGAGGAATTCATCCCCTCAAAAAACAAAAACAAAAGCAAAAAACAGGAGGTAATACTGCCAGGGATTTCATCAAAAAGGTTTGAAGTGGTGGGAGGGTGGGAGGTTGGGGTACCAGGTGGTGGGTATTATAGAGGGCATGGATTGCATGGAGCACTGGATGTAGTGAAAAAATAATGAATACTGTTTTTCTGAAAATAAATTAATTAATTTAAAAAAGGATATAAGTAATATGTCTGGACTAGAATTTAAAATAATGATTATAAAGATAGTAGTTGTGCTTGGAAAAAGCATAAGAGACACTAGAAAATCCCCTATTATAGAAATATAGAAATAAAAGAACTAAAATCAATGGGGTCAAAATTAAAAATGCTGTTACTGAGATACAGTCATAAATTAAGGCTTTAACAGCAAGGATAAATGAGGTAGAAGAGAGCATTGTTAATATAAAAGACAAAATGATGGAAAATGAAGCTGCAAAGAAGAAAGACAACACCTGGATCATGAAGGGAGACCTCAAGAACTCAGCAATTCCATAAAGTGAAATAATATCCAGATAATAAGGGTCCCAGAAGATGAAGAGCAGAAGAGAAGGACAAAAGCTTTATTTGAATAAATTATAGCTGGGAACTTCCCTAATCAGGGAAAGGAAACAGACATTCAAGTCCAGGAGTCACAAAGAATCCCCCTCAAAATCAATAAAAATACCTTGCATATAATAATGAAACTTCCAAATTTCAAAGATAAAGAGAAAATCCTGGAAGTAGTTTAGGACAAGAGGTCCTTAGCCTACAAGGGTAGACACATAAAGTGGACAGCAGACCTGTCCAAGTGACCTGGCAGGCCAGAAAGGATTGGCATGATATATTTGATGTGCTAAATGGGAAAAATATGCAGCAAAAAGTACTGTATCCAGCAAAGGTGGTATTTAGAATATAAGAAGACATAAAGAGTTTCTAGGACAAAGACTAAAGGAATTAGTGAACACTAAACCAACCCTGTAAGAAATAATATCCCATCCACAAAGACAGAGTCCAAACATGACAAAGACCAGAAAGAAACAGAGACAGTCTATAGAAACAGTGACCTTACATGTACTGCAATGGCACTAACTTCATATCTTTCAATTATCTTTCAACAATTATTCTTTTTTTATCCAAAAATATTTTATTTCTGATTGTGTTATGAGTGAGAGTAAAAAATAATTATGGGGCACCTGGAGTGGCTCAGTTTGTTGGGCAACTGCCTTTGACTCATGTCATGATCCTGGAGTCCCAGGATTGAGTTCCCCCATTGGACTCCCTGCTCTGCAGGGAGTCTGGTCCTACCTCTGAACTCCCCTTCTCATGCTCTCTTTCATTCTCTCTTTCCTTCTCAAATAAATCAATAAATAAATCTTAAAAAATAATTATTCTGAATGTAAATTGACTAAATGCTCCAATCAAAAGTTACAGGGTATCAAAACAGATTTTAAAAAAAGACCCATTGATATACTGCTTACAAGGAAATCATTTTAGACTCAAAGTCACCACCAGATTGAAAGTGAAGGTGTGGAGGACAATTTTTCAAGCAAATTGACATCAAAAGAAAGCTGGAGTAGCCATTCTTATATACTGTAATAAGAGATAAGAAGGAAACTATATCATAATGAAGGGATCTATCCAAGAAGAACATCTAACAATTATAAATATTTATACTCCTGGGGCGCCTGGGTGGCTCAGTGGTTTAGGCCTCTGCCTTCGGCTCGGGTCATGGTCTCAGGGTCCTGGGATCGAGGCCCACATTGGGCTCTCTGCTCAGCAGGGAGCCTGCTTCCCCCTCTCTCTCTGCCTGCCTCTCTGCCTACTTGTGATCTCTCTCTATCAAGTAAATAAATAAAAATCTTAAAAAAAAGAAATCTAAATATTTATACTCCTAACATGGGAGCAGCCACATATATAAACCAATTAACAACAAAATTAAAGAAACACATTGATAATCTCTTCTAGTCCCGTCCATGTTGCTACAAAAGTTGGGTATTTGTCCTTTCTGATGGAGGCATAATACTCCATAGTGTATATGGACCACATTTTCCTTATCCATTCGTCTATTGAAGGGCATCTTGGTTCTTTCCACAGTTTGGCAACCGAAAAAGTCAAGCAGAGAGAGTCAATTATCATATGGTTTCACTTATTTGTGGAGCATAACAAATAGCATGGAGGACATGGGGAGTTAGAGAGGAGAAGGGAGTTGGGGGAAATTGGAAGGGGAGGTGAATCATGAGAGACTATGGACTCTGAAAAACAATCTGAGAGGTTTGAAGTGGTGGGGGGGTGGGAGGTTGGGGTACCAGATGGTGGGTATTATAGAGGGCACAGATTGCATGGAGCACTGGGTGTGGTGCAAAAATAATGAATACTGTTATGCTGAAAAAAAAAAGATTGATAATAACATTGATAATAACATTGATAATAACAATTACAGTAGGGGACTTTCACCTTATTGACATTAATAAACAGATCATCTAAACAAAAGATCAACAAGGAAACAAGGGCTTTGAATGACACAGTGGACCAGATGGACTTCATGGATATATACAGAACATTCCATCCCAAAGCAGCAGAATACACATTCTTCTCAAGTGCACATAGAGCATTCTGCATAATAGATCGCATACTGGGTCAAAAATTAGGTCTCAACCAGTATAAAAATGATTGAAATTACTATTTAATGATTGAAATTACAGCTATTTTTAGACCACAGTTCTTTAAAACTTGAAGTCAAATACAAGAAAAAATTTGGAAAGACCACAAATACATGGAGGTTAGAGAACATGCTACCAAAGAATGAATGGGTCAGCGAGGAAATTAACGAAGAATATACTTTTAAAAGATGTATTTATTTAAAAGAAGGAGAGTGAGCACAAGCAGGGGGAGCAGCAGTCAGAGGGTGAGAAAGAGGGAGAGGGAGAAGCAGGCTCCCTGTTTTGTGGAGCTCAATCCCAGGACCCTGGTATCATGACCTGAGCCAAAGGAAGATGCTTAACTGAACCCCCCAGGTGCTGCAAGAAGAATTTTTAACAATCATGGAATCAAATAAAAATGAAAACATGACAATTCAGAGCCGTTGGGATGCAGCAGTCCTAAGAGATATGTATATAGCAATATAAGCCTTTCTTAAGAAAAAAGAAAAGTCTCAAATACACAACCTAACCTACACCTAAAGGAGCTGGAAAAAGAACAGCAAAATAAAGCCTAAATCCAGTAGGAAAAGGAAATAATAAAGAATAGAGCAGGAATCAATGATACAGAAAACAAAAACAAAAACAAAAACAACAGTAGAACAGATCAGCAAAACTAGGAGTTGATTCTTTGGAAGAATTAATAAGATTGATAAGGCTCTAGACAGACTTATTAAAAAGAAAAGAGGAATGACCCAAACTAATAAAACCATGAATGAAACAGGAGAGAGCAAAACCAACATCAAAGAAATACAAACAATTATAAGAGAATATTATGAGGAATTATACGCCAACAAATTAGGCAATCTGGAAGAAATGGATATATTCATAGAAATATATAAACTACCAAAACTGAAAGAGAAAGAAACAGAAAATCTGAACAGACCCATAACCAGCAAAGAAATCAAACCAGTAATCAAAAATCTCCCAACAAACAAGAGTGCAGGGCTGGATGGTCTCCCAGCAGAATTCTACCAAACATTTAAAGAAGAATTAATACCTATTCTCTGAAACTTTTTCAAAAAAGTAGAAATGGAAGGAAAAGTTCCAAACTCATTCTATGAGGCCAGCATTACCTTGATCCCCAAACCAGATAAGACTCCATCAGAAAAAAAGAATTACAGATCAATATCCTTGATAAAGAAGGATGCAAAAATTCTCACCAATACACTAGCTAATAGGATCTAAGAGTACATTAAAAGGATTATTCATCATGACCAAATGGGATTAATTCCTGTGCTGCAAGCATGGTCCAACATCCACAAATCAATCAGTGTGATACATCAAATTAAAAAAAAAAAAAGGGACAAGGACAATATGGTCATGTCAATAGATGCAGAAAAAGCATTCGACAAAATACAGGATCTTTCCTTGACAAAAACTCTTTGTCACATAGGGATAGAGGGAACATATGTCAATATCACAAAAGCCATATACAAAAAACCCACAGAAAATATCATCCTCAGTGGGGAAAAACCAAGAGCTTTCCCCCTAAGGTCAGGGCCATATAAGAATGTCCACTCTCAAGAACCACATGGTCCTCTTAGTTGATGCACAAAAAGCATTTGACAAGATACAGAATCCATTCCTGATTAAAGCATTTCAAAGTATAGGGGTAGAGGGAACATTCCTCAACTTCATAAAATCTATCTATGAAAAACCCACAGCAAATATCATTCTCAATGGGGAAAAGCTGACAGCCTTCCCTTTGAGATCAGGAACATGACAAGGATGCCCACTCTCACCACTCTTGTTCAACATTGTACTAGAAGTCCTAGCAAGAGCAATAAGACAACAAAAAGAAATAAAAGGTATTCAAATTGATAATGAAGAAGTCAAACTCTCTCTCCTGGCAGATGACATGATACTTTATATGGGAAACCTAAAAGACTCCACCCCCAAACTACTAGAACTCATATAGCAATTCAGTTATGTGGCAGGATACAAATCAATGTACAGAAATCAGTTGCTTTCTTATACACTAACAATGGAAATACAGAAAGGAAAATTAGATAATTGATTCCATTTACTATAGCACAAAGAACCATAAGACGCCTGGGAATAAACCTAACCAAAGAGGTAAAGGATATTTACTCAAGGAACTACAGAACACTCATGAAAGAAATTGAAGGTGCAAAAAGATGGAAGACCATTCCATGCTCATGGATCAGAAGAATAAGCATTGATAAAATGTTTATACTGCCTAGAGCAATCTATACTTTCAATGCCATTCTGATCAAAATTACACCGGCATTTTTCAAAAAGCTGGAACAAACAATCCTAAAATTTGTATGGAACCAGAAGAGACCTTGAATTGCTAAGGAAATGTTGAAAAGAAAAACAAAACTGGGGGCATCACATTGCCTGATTTCAAGCTTTACTAAAAAGCTGTGATCACCAAGACAGCATGGTACTGGCATAAAAACAGACACACAGACCAGTAGAACAGAGTAGAGTCCAGACATGGACCCTCAACTCTATGGTCAAATAATCTTCGACAAAGCAGGAAAATATACAGTGGAAAAGACAGTCTCTTCAATAAATGGTATTTGTAGAAGAATGAAACTGGACCATTCTCTTACACCATACACAAGGATAAACTTGAAATGGATAAAAGACTCAATGTGAGGCAGGAATCTATCAAAATCCTAGAGGAAAACATGGGCAGTAACCTCTTCAACACTGGCCACAGCAACTTCTTTAAAGATATGTCTCCAAAGACAAAGAAAACAAAAACAAAAATGAACTTTTGGGACTTCATCAAGATCAAAAGCTTCTGCAAAGCAAAGAAAACAGTCATTAAAACAAAGAGGCAACCCACGGAATGGGAGAAGATATTTGCAAGTGACAGTACAAAGGGCTGATATCCAATATCTATAAAGAACTCCTCAAACTCAACACACACAAAACAGATAATCATGTTAAAAAATGGCAGAAGACATGAACAGACACTTCTCCAGTGAAGACATACAAATGGCTAACAGACATATGGAAAAATGTTTATCATCACTAGCCCTCAGGGAGATTCAAATCAAAACCACATTGAGATACCACCTTACACCAGTCAGAATGGCCAAAATTAACAAGACAGTAAACAATGTGTGTTGGAGAGAATGTGGAGAAAGGGGAACCCTCTTAGACCGTTGGTGGAAATGCTAGTAGGTGCAGCCACTTTGGAAAACAGTGTGGAGGTTCCTCAAAAGATTAAGAATAGAGCTTCCCTATGACCCTATGTACACTACTGGGTATTTACCCTAAAGATACAGATGTAGTGAAATGAAGGGTCATCTGTACCCCAGTGTTCATAGCAGCAATGACCACAGTTGCCTAACTGTGGAAAGAACCAAGATGTCCTTCAACAGACGAACGGATAAAGAAGATATGATCCATATATACTTGGATTATTATGCTTCCATCAGAAAGGATGAATACCCAACTTTTGGATCAACATGGATGGGACTGGAAGAGATTATGCTGAATGAAATAAGTCATGCAGAAAGAGTCAATTATCATACGGTTTCACTTATTTGTGGAGCATAAGGAATAACACAGAGGACATGGGGAGATGGAGAGGAGAAGGGAGTTGGGGGAAATTGGAGGGGGGGACAAACAATGAGAGACTGTGAACTCTGAGAAACAATCTGAGGGTTTTGGAGGGGAGGGGGGTGGTAGGTTGTGTGAGCCTGGTGGTGGGTATTATGGAGGGCATGTATTGTATGGATCACTGGGTGTGGTGTATAAACAATGAATTCTGGAATACTGAAAAGAAATTTTAAAAAATAAATCAAAATTTTAAAAAAAAATGTGATCTGAGGATATGCAGAAGAACACACTTGAGGAAGATTCGGTACATCTTATTAATAGAATTTCAAATGCACTTTCAAGCAATCCCAGCGTGTTAACATATGTGATTGGATACCTTGACCATTACTTTAAAACCCCATGAATGACAAGTAGAGATCACTGGTGTGAATCAGGCATGGGGATGGAATTGTGTAAAACAATAATCAGTCCTGTATTGGTTCGCTATATTTTATTCCCTATCCTAATATGCCATTGAAAACCTTCCAGGGTAGACAATGTAGAAAGATTGCCAAGGCAAAAGGTTAAAGTGTCCTTCACTGAGAAGATGCTGACACAGGACACAACATCAATGAACCTTGAGCACATTATGATAAAGGAAAAAAAAACAGTAAAAGAAGACAACTATTGCATGAGGTCATTTACATGAATTTTCTAGAGTACCCAATCTCCTAGAGACAGGAGGTAGAATAGTGCTTTCTAGGAGTTGGGTGGTATGGGAAATGGGGATTATTCTGTGGGTACAGAGTCTCACCATAGCAAGATGAAAATGTTCTGGACATTGGTTGCACCACAATGCCAGTATACTTAATACTGCTGGACTGTATATTTAAGATGATGAAAATGGTTAATTTTATGTTATTTGTATTTACTGTCTGTAAACAGTTTAAATCCTGAAAAACCCTGCAAGCAAGAATAATGGAATTTTTATTTAAAAATCTTGATTAGATTAATCAATAAGAATATACATCTCCATTATTTTCTGAGTCTTAAAAGCAATGGTTTCCATGTCAGACTGTTTTTGGTATGTCTAACATGTAAGCCCTGATAGGGAAGAGATCTAGAAGCAGCTCTCTAGGTGGGATGGGACTGGAAGAGATTATGCTGAGTGAAATAAGTCAATTATCTTGAGAGAGTCAATTATCATATGGTTTCCTCATCATTAGAATGAGAGACCAGATCATTCTGATCTTAATTCAAACACTGACTGCCTTGGATACCAGAAGTGTGTAGACAAACCCAGGAAGCCAAGAAAAGAAATGTTTGTTTTTTAAGACTTTCTTTTTAACAGAGAGTTGAAAATCTGAGTGATGTTCCTGTTTTGTTTTCCAGGACACAATAACATGAAAGTACATGGTGTGCTCTGTTTTAACCTTGCACATGACCTGTGGCACCACGGACTACAGAGAATGGTCAGAAACTGACTGCAGATTAAAATGAACCACAACTTTCCTTTCCTTTTTGTCTTTTGATCTATAAACAACAAGACAATTATTGAAAACTCAATCACATTTTCACTTCAATAAAATATATGCAAACAGAAAGTTTATGTTATCTGATCAAAATGGCCACTTTAAAAGGTTAATAAGACAGGAAACAACAAGTGTTGGGGAGGATGTGGAGAAAGGGGAACCCTCTTACACTGTTGGTGGGAAGGCAATTTGGTGCAGCCACTTTGGAAAACAGTGTGGCAATTCCTCAAAAAAATAAAAATAGATCTACTCTATGACCCTGCTATTACATTACTGGGTATTTACCCTAAAGATACAGATGTAGTGAAAAGAAAGGCCATATGTACCCTAATGTTCATAGCAGCAATGTCCACAATTGCCGAACTATGGAAAGAACCAAGATGCCATTCAACAGAGGAATGGATAAAGAAGATATGGTCTATATATACTATGGAGTATTGTGCCTCCATCAGAAAGGATGGATACCCAATTTTTGTAACAACATGGACAGCACTGGAGGAGATTATGCTGAGTGAAATAGAAAGAGTCAATTATCATGGTTTCACTTACTTGTGGAGCATAAAGAATAACACAGAGGACATTGGGTAAAGGAGAGGAGAAGTGAGTTGGGGGAAATTGTTGGGAGAGATGAGCCATAGAGACTGTGGACTCTGAGAAACAAACTGAGGGTTTTGGAGAGGAATGAGGTGGGGAGTTGGGAGGACCTAGTAGTGGGTATTAAGGGGGACACGTATTGCATGGAGCACTGGGTGTGGTACATAAACAATGAATCTTGTAACACTGAAAAAATAAAATAAAATTTAAAAGTATAATAATGTCAGCAAACCGAGGGGGGAATAGGTGAATGTCCACTCTCACCACTGTTATTCAACATAGTAATGGATGTCCTAGCCTCAGCAATCAGACCACAAAAAGAAATTAAAACCTTACAAATTGGCAAAGAAGAAGTGAAATTTTCACTCTTCACAGACAACATGATACTCTATGTAGAAAACCCAAGACTGCACCAAAAAATTGCTAATAATGATACAAGACTTCAGCAAAGTAGCAGGATATAAAATCAATACACAGAAGTCAGTTGCATTTCTATACACTAACAATGAGACAGAAGAAAGAGAAATTAAGGAATAGATCCTATTTACAATTGCACTAAAAATGGCAAAATACCTAGGAATAAACCTAACCAAGGAGGTAAAGGATCTGTACTCGGAAAACTATAGAACACTTACAAGAGAAATTGAGAAAGACACAAAGAAATGGAAAAACATTCTAAACTCATGGGTTGGAACAACAAATATTGTTAAAATATCTATGCTACTCAAAGCAATCTACACATTCAAAGCAATCCCTATCAAAATACCATCAGCATTTTTCATAGAGTTGGAATAATCCTAAAATTTGTATAGAAACAGAAAAGACCCTGAAAAGAACTTATCAAACTCAACATCCAAAAAACAAAAAAAAAATCTGGTCAAGAAATGGCCAGAAGACATGAACAGACATTTTCCAAAGAAGACATACAACCAACAGACACATGAAAAAATGCTCAACATCACTCAGCATCAGGGAAACACAAATCAAAACCACAATGAGATACTACCTTACACTAGTCAGAATGGCTAAATTTAACAACTTGAAACAACAAATATTGGTGAGGTTGCAGAGACAGGGGGACCCTCTTACACTGTTGGTGGGAGTGCAACTGGTACAGCCATTCTGGAAAACAGTGTGGAGGTTCCTCAAAAAGTTAAAAATAGAGCTACCCAATGATCCAGCATTTGCACTGCTACGTGTTTATCCAAAGGAAACAAACATAGTGATTCAAAGGAGCACATAAACCCTAATGATTATAACAACAATGTCCACAATAACCAAACTATGGAAAGAACCCAGATGTTCCAATGTTTATAGCAGCAATGGCCACGGTCGCCAAACTATGGAAAGAACCAATATGCCCTTCAACAGACAAATGGATAAGGAAGATGTGGTCCATATACACTATGGAGCATTATGCCTCCATCAGAAAAAGGATGAATACCCAGCTTTTGTAGCAACATGGACAGGACTGGAGGAGATTATGCTGAGTGAAATAAGTCAAGCAGAGAGAGTCAATTATCATATGGTTTCACTTATTTGTGGAGCATAACAAATAGCATGGAGGACATGGGGAGTTAGAGAGAAGGGAGTTGGGGTAAATTGGAAAGGGAGGTGAACCATGAGATACTATATGGACTCTGAAAAACAATCTGAGGGTTTTGAAGGGGTGGAGGTTGGGAGGTTGGGGTACCAGGCGGTGGGTATTATAGAGGGCATGGATTGCATGGAGCACTGGGTGTGGTGCAAAAATAATGAATAGTTATGCTGAAAATAAATTAAAAAAAAAAAGAACCCAGATGTCCATCAACAGATGAATGGATAAGAAAGAAGTATTACACACACACACACACACACACACACACACACACACGCAGTGGAATATTACTCAGCCCAAAGAATGAAATAATGCCATTTGTAATGGCATGGGTGGAACTAGAGTGTATACTGCTAAAATAGGTATGTCAGTCAGAGAAAGAAAAATACCATATGATTCACTCATATGTAGAATTTAAGAAACAAAACAGATGAATGTAGGGAAAGGGAAGTGAAAATAAGAGGCAGAGAGGGAGACAAACGATAAGAGACTCTTTTTTTTTTTAAAAAGATTTTATTTATTTATTTGACAGAGATTACAAGTAGGCAGAGAGGCAAGCAGAGAGATAGGAGGAAGCAGGCTCCCTTCTGAGCAGAGAGCCCGATGTGGGGCTCGATCCCAGGACCCTGGGATCATGACCTGAGCCAAAGGCAGAGGCTTTAACCCACTGAGCCACCCAGGTGCCCCCATAAGAGACTCTTAACTATAGGAAATTAACTGAGGGCTGCTAGAGGGGAGGTGGGCAGGAAGATGGGGTAATTGAGGGATGGGAATTAAAGAGGGTACTTGAAGTAATGAACACTGGGTGTTGTATGCAACTGATGAATCTGTGAAATCTACCTCTGAAACTAATAATACAGTATATGTTAATTAAATTCAATTTAAATAAAAATTAAAAAAAGAAAAGCAAGAAGAAAAGGCCTCTTAACTCTACCCATAGAGTCAGCTGTGTATGCTATAGCCTCTTGGGTTTCTTTAATATCTTGGTCCCTCATGTACCATACTTATTTGCTTATTTGCTATTTAAATGAATATTAAAACTGAAAAAGTCCATACAATTTCAAGAGAAAGACCCTAAAGAAGCACCTTTGTAAAAACTATGTAGTCATCAAGGCTGATTAGCAAATCAAATTTTAAGCCCTGTCAGGAATCAGCTACTTAGCTAATACGTATTAACAAACTATCTGAATTTTTATCCTGGTAAGCTCTGAGACTGAACCCAAGGCTCAGAAATCTTCTCACCACACTGGGCAAGCAGTGATTCATGGGAGAAACAAGCTACCTCATTTATGGTTATTAGAAAATAACCATATACCTTGGTACAGCCATAGCAGTGTGCCAACGGATGAATGGAGAGAACTCTACTGCAACATAAGTGTTTCTGTATCATAACTCAGTAGAATTTTCTAGAATCCTAGTTTCTAGAGCTTAATTAGAATAGTCATCTTGTGAAGAGCTCCTGGCTAGTTATCTGGTAGAACACCCAATCAAACATTTACACTTCATGGATGGACAATGAGTTTTGGCATTTTAAGAGATGTAGTCCTACCACCGAGTGTTTTTTTTTTTTTTTCAAGACTCTTCTAGAAAGTATTTTGTGACTGCCCCAAACTCACTTTCTTTGAGTACTTCTAAAATTCTGGGACACTTCTTTGACAACACATGTCTGTCTGTACTACCAAAGCAGGATCTGGTTGAGAATAGGGATCATTAGTAATCTGTTTCTATCCCCTCAACCCTGAATATAATACCTGGCACAGAGTAATCCCCTAGTACCTGTGTGAGGAGTGAAACTGCTCTGAACAGCCTGCAACCCATGTAATACTGCAATACATGTGTTCCCATCAGAGTGAAGAATGCACTTTTCTTAGAATAGCTATATAATCATTGTATTAGTTCTTATTCTTTTCTTTTCTCCAACATTAACAACTGTCTATTCTGTGCCATTCAGAGTAAGGTCCTAGGGATACAAAAATCAAATCATTTCAGATTACAGCCTTCAAAACAAGCATTCATTTTCCTCAGGAGACAATTAGAATTAATCATACATCATGTACCCACTGAACTTAGACAGTACCACAAAGGGGAAGCTTTTTGTTAATTCACTGTCAGTTGGGCTTAATCATGTTCCAGAAAGTACGTTAGTGAATATGACCCAGTCACTCATTTTTTTCTTACAATCGCTTTCTCCCTAACTCTTCTAACTCTCCAACTCTGCTTTTCTATGGCCAGCAGATTCATATTTTCAACCTCTTCTTCAAATGCACAGCCTCTTTTGATCTTAAAACCTGACTGTCAGGGCGCCTGGGTGGCTCAAGGGTTAAAGCCTCTGCCTTCGGCTCAGGTCTTGATCCCAGGGTCCTGGGATCTAGCCCTGCAAAGGGCTCTCTGCTCAGCGGGGAGCCTGCTTCCTCCTCACCCTCTGTTGGCCTCTCTGCCTACTTGTGATCTCTGTCTGTCAAATAAATAAAATCTTAAAAAAAAAAAAAACCTGACTCTCACACTGAGTGTACTAGTTTATGTTCTCAAAATGTGGTTATCATTCAAAATCAAGAACTCAGGAGATCAAGGTACATATTTTCTTTGATCTCTAGTATTCCTTAGACCATTACACTATTATAGTCTTTTTTTAAAAAAAGATTTTATTTATTTGACACAGAGAGAGAGAGAGATATCAAGCAGGCAGAGAGGCAGGCGGCGGGCAGGGGGTGGAAGCAGGTCCGTGCCGAGCAGGGAGTCCCATGTTGGGCTCGATCCCAGGAACCTGAGACCATGACAGGTGCCGAAGGCAGAGGATTAACCCACTGAGCCACCCAGGTGCCCCTACACTATCATAGTCTGATGCTAATCTGTGCTTCTGTGATATTTCTACCATCTGGTAATACCCCTCTTCACTCTTTCTCATAGGTATTGTCTATAGAATACTTCCATCAACCCAAATGTTCCTTTGAGATGATTCCAGCGCCTCCTTGGCCCCAGGTAACCACTCCTCTGCTTTCTTTCTGTGTGGTTAGATCTTTTTCCCCCTAAAGTTTCATACATATCATACAGTATGTACTCATTAGTCTTTGGCTTTCCTCACCCAGCATTTATTCAGGTTCATTCATGTTGCTGCATCTATCTTTTTTTTTTAAGATTTTATTTATTTATTTGACAGAGAGAGAGAGATCATAAGTAGGCAGAGAGGGAAGCAGAGAGAGAGAGGGAAGCAGGCTCCCCGCTGAGCAGAGAGCTCGATGCGGGACTTGATCCCAGGACCCTGAGATCATGACCTGAGCCGAAGGCAGCGGCTTAGCCCACTGAGCCACCCAGGCACCCTGCTGCATCTATCTTTAGTTCATTCCTCTTAACTTCAGAGTAGCATTCCACTGCATTGACATAATTTGTTTATCCATTCACCTATTAATGGACATCTGGACTATTTCCAGGGTTCAACTATTATGAATAAAGCTGCTGGGAAGATTTATGTGTAAGTCTTTTTGTGAGCACATGTTTTCATTTTTCTTAGTAAACACCTAGGGATGGAACTTCATGATTATATTATAAGCATGCGTTTAACTACAGGAGACTACCAGGTTTCTAAAGGGTTTATACCATTTAACATTCCCATTAGATGTATGAGTTTCAGTCAGCATGAACCTTTGACTTATGAAAATTAAATATTAATTGGTACCTTTACACATTTCCCTGACAATGAAAGTCCTTAGAACATTTTATTTCCATTTCAACTTATATACACTACATTATGGTCTAACCTTTCACTCTAGATGTTTTGTATGCCCAATAAGCCAGTGTTGATATTTTATAGATTCCATAGTCATTTAGCCTTCCCCATATATTAATTATTTTCACTTTTAAAATGCATTTTAGGGGCACCTGGGTGGCTCAGTGGGTTAAAGCCTCTGCCTTTGGCTCAGGTCATGATCCCAGGATCCTGGGATCGAGTCCCGCATCTGGCTCTCTGCTTGCCGGGAGCCTGCCTCCCCCCGCCCCACCTGCCTCTCTGCCTACTTGTGATCTCTAGCTGTCAAATAAATTAAAATCTTAAAAAAAATAAATTCTTAAATTCAGATAAAAAAAATAAATTTTACACAGAGCCCAGGCCCAAACATACATTATTCCTTATTGTTTCCTTGCCCTGATTAGTGCACTTATCTGGTGATCTTTCTAATGCATAATCTTTCAATGGTATTCGATTTATGGGATGAATCTTTGTATTCATTTCCTATAGTTTATGTAAAAAATTACCATAAATTTAGTGACTTAAAACAACACAAATATTTTTTCGTACACTTTTGAAGGCCAGAAATCTGGCAGTTTTATGGGCCCCTTCCTTTTCTTTCAAAGCCAACAGAATAGCATCTTCAAATCTCTCCAGTTTCCTTCATCACACTGCCTTTTGCTCTGTAATCAAATATCTTTCTGCCTCCCTCATATAAGGATATTTGTGATTATATTTAGGGCCCAAACAGATAATCTCTGTGGGATAATCTCTCCATCTCAAAATCCTTCATTTAATACACATTTGCAATATCCCTTTTGCCATATAGGGTAACATTCACAGGTTCCAGAGATTAGGACATGGATATATTTGGGGGACTTAATACATTATTTAGTCTAAGACAGCCTTAGTTCTTTCTAATCCTAAACTTCATTCAGGCTCAAAGTCTTTCTTGTGTAACTTCAAAACTCAAAATCTTATTTACCAAAACTAGTAGTCCATCTTCCAGCTATAACAATATGAGTTCAAGTAATTAACAGTCCAATTTTTAGTTCTCTCTTCCATTTGAGTTCCTGAATATTTCCTTTAATTTCTTATCAGCTCAAATATTTAAAAAGAATGTTTTCTATGTTTTATCTAGCTTTTCTTGGATTTTGTAATGGAAGACTTTTCAGAGTATGCAGTTTGTTAAATTTCTAAAAATTGTTGACCCCTATATAGATTTTGTCTCCTCCACTTCACTAGAACCACTCATGATCACTAACAACCAAGCGTATCACCACAGTCAACAGTTTCTATCTGCATCTTACCTAAAAACACAGAATTTACACCAGATGATTAATTCCTGCTTCTTGAAACATTCTCCTCTTGACTTCCATGATATTATACCCTTCTAGGTTGTTTTTTTTTTTTTTCTTTTCCCCCCTCTTTACAGGTGACTCTTGGTCTTTCTCTACTGTGGTCTCTTCTACCTGGCCAAAATGCTGCTACTTTCTAAAACATCATTTACTATTTAACTACATAGTATAGCTTCAGGATATTGATAGGAAATATTGACCTTCTATGGGGGTACTCAGCATATCCATGTGTATGCTTCACAGACACTACTGCCATAGAGGCAGTTTAGTAGACTAAAAAAAGTGGATATTTGTCTCCTAAAATTTTTTACAGTGCAGAAAATGTTCTATATGTTTTAAGTCTCTCAGGGAAAAATGCTAATGATGTACAAATCTCTTTTTAGACACCAGTAACCTTCTTTTAATGAAAATTTCCCTGATTGTAAGTACTATTGAAAAATCCTTCAAACTTTGTGTAGCCTTTAAAGATAATTTGTACTTTAAAAAAAAAATTAAAAGAGAAACAGCAATGTCAGGTAAGTATACAAAAAATGGATCATAAAAAAACATTAAAAAAAAGCACCAAATTCACTTCTCTGTTGTCGACTTAGTTTCCCACTTGTCACTTTCTCTAGCTCTGCTCACTAATTTCCTCTTTTTAACTGAAGGCTCAGTCCCTCCCCAGTCCCTAAAGCAAACCTGACTGAGACAGGAAGCATTTTAGTAATCTTACTATTCCAACACTCTTCTCTTCCCACTTTTTTGTTAAAAATTCTGTTCTTGAAGACACTTCTCCAGTAAAAACATACAAATGGCTATCAGACACATGAAAAAATGTTCATCATCAGTAGCCATCAGGGAGATTCAAATTAAAACCACATTGAGATACTACCTTATACAAGTTAGAATGGCTAAAATTAGAAAGACAGGAAACAATATGTGTTGGAGAGGATGTGGAGAAAGGGGAACCCTCTTCCACTGTTGGTGGGAATGCAAGTTGGTGCAGCCACTTTGGAGAACAGTGTGGAGATTCCTTAAGAAATTAAAAATAGAGCTTCCCTATGACCCTGCTATTGCACTACTGGGTATTGACCCCAAAGATACAGATGTCGTGAAAAGAAGGGCCATTTGTACCCCAATGTTGATAGCAGCAATGGCCATGGTCGCCAAACTGTGGAAAGAACCAAGATGCCCTTCAACGGACGAATAGATAAGGAAGATGTGGTCCATATACACTATGGAGTATGATGCCTCCATCAGAAAGGACGAATACCCAACTTTTGTAGCAACATGG